>NC_134832.1:85826644-86134893 GCF_004210375.1 Tachypleus tridentatus | reverse complement strand
TTTGGCTTGTGATCTTTGTTAATGAGTTTAACTCAACCCATAAATTTTCAATGGCATTACTATCAGGTGATTGATATGACTGTTTTATAACATCAGTTCTCTTATTTCTAAGACATCTGTAACGGTTCCCAAGTTGCAGAGAAACCTGTTTGATCATTTTGTAGACTGACTGGAGGAAGAAGATATAAGAAACTACATTAAGTGCACAACACATTTTATGATCAAATGTAAATAAACTAATGGAATATTGAATGAATTAACGAGATTCCCACTGTCCCTATCTACTATCTAGCGAAACCACATCCAATGGAACCGTCTTGGAGAAATAAACTAATGGATTGTTTGTTTGTTTGGAAATTTCGCACAAAGCTACTCGAGGGCTATCTGTGCTAGCCGTCCCTAATTTAGCAGTGTAAGACTAGAGGGAAGGCAGCTAGTCATCACCACCCACCGCCAACTCTTGGGCTACTCTTTTACCAACGAATAGTGGGATTGACCGTCACATTATACACCCCCACGGCTGGGAGGGCGAGCATGTTTAGCGCGACGCGGGCGCGAACCCGGGACCCTCGGATTACGAGTCGCACGCCTTACGCGCTAGGCCATGCCGGGCCAACTAATGGAATATTAAGGTCTTTATAAAAACCATTGTTAAAATTAGTATTTGAGATCATCTTTGAACAGATCTCATCGAGTGCGTTCTGAAAACATTAGTTTTACACATATTTCTGTTATCTAATAGAAGATATAATAAATTAAAAACATTTTTCAAAGGGGGAGTCACTTTTATTGTCTAACACCTGTACAATATTTGATCAATTGAAAATACTACACACATACGTTAGAGAAGCTAAAATGGATACCAGTTTTTGTCTGAGAAATAATATTATGGAAAAAAAATTGAAACAATTAAAATGTTAAAACTTGAAACTTTCATGCGTAAAACAGCAGATGGTCTAAATGTTTGTCAGGTCTAAGTATTATTTTTCAGTTACTAAAATGATATCGAAAGGATTGTTAAGGAGAACAAGTTATCCGTTAGATTTTATGTTCTTTTAATGAATATGTTTATAAATATTGGAAATCTAATGGCTCAGAGATTACGTGTGGCTATATAATTTTACGTTCTAAGGAAAACCTTTAGTGAAATTATTTTCTACATTATATAGCAAAATATTTTGCGTAATATGTTAATATCTGTTTGTTTTTTTTAATTTTGCGCATAGCTACACGAGAGCTAATTGCGCTAACCGTCCCTAATTTAAGTCAGTGTAAAACTAGAGAGAAGGCAGTTAGTCATCACCATCCACCGCAAACTCTTGGTCTACTGTTTTACCAACTGAAGTTGATCGAAACATTATAACACCCTCACGTCTGACAATGTTTGATGTGATTGGATTTGAACCCACGACCCTCGCATTTCGAGTCGACTGCCTTAACCCACCTGGCCATGCCAGGTATAATCTGTTAAGGATCGGTGATATTTGTGGAGCAAGCCTTTAAAATGTCTTCAACTAACAGTATAAACATTATTTTCATCATCTTCCATATTTCATTACAAAAATATTTATACACTGTAATGAAGTGGAAAAATATTTGCTTTTATTGAATGTGCTTTTTTTAAAGGTGGGATTACAGTTGTTAGCTGTATCGATGACAGTGAATATTATACCCGAATGAGCTTTGGGTAAATACGATTCATATTTTATCAGGTCAAATTAGAAATCAAATCTATCATTCTTGTCAATTGATGTGTTTATGTTAATTTACATGTAAAAACAAAAATGTGTTGCAAAAATTATAATTCAATATATGAAACAGAATATTGTAAAAAGATTTACAGTAAATGAAAATTTACATATAAATATGTTTATTAAGTGATTAGAACAACAGATAGACTGGAAAGTGACAAAATTATAAAAGTTCAATAGATATTTTGAGAAAAACAATCTATGTTTAGTTATTACAAATTACTACACAGTTTATTCTGAAGTATATATATATATATTATTAATAAGTTCAATGTTTCCTGATGGGACATCGATAAGTTTGTGGATTTACAATACAAAAATTCGGGGTTGGACTCCCTACGTTGGATACAGCCTATGATGAGGCTTTGAGCTAAGACTATTTATACACTATTTATAACTAACCAACTATTATATACACTAACCAACTATTTATACACATAAAAATTTATTATAGATTTTCTGTGTCACATATTTTCGCTTCGAAGCCTATATCAAACTGTGGTTATTTACTATTAACGTACCGCTTCACAGTAATATGTGTGCGTTGATCGAACCCCAAATACTAGTGTTACTAGTCGTGAAGCTTATCACTGAAATACTGGGAACAACGCAGGCTGTGTGGTAATGTTTTACTCTTAATTTGTTTTATTTCTAACATACGCTTTCTTATTATCATTCATAGTTTGTTAATATCTTATATCATCTCCAGCGACACAGCGGAATGTCTACGAATTTCAAATGCTAGAAACAGAGTATCAATAACCATTATAGAAAGAGCACAGATAGCCCGTTGTGTAGGTTTATGTTTAATTACAAACAAATAAATATCTTACATATGACGAAACTCTATAGATGTATGGAAAAGTGATTTTAAGTATAATTTCTTTATATTTATTAAATGTGGAATACAATACTAGTAAGTTTCAATTATATTTTGTTGAAACTGTGAATCTGAATACTTGATAATATTTTTTTTTCAGGATTATGAAAGCGTCGTTCGCTAATGAGATGATTAGAGTAATAGATAAATTAAAAATAGAAGTTATAAAATATTAAATAGATACATTTAGAAAAAAATACATTTTTCAGTGATGAAACGAGAAACAATTGAATAGATAAAAATATAATTAACCGAAGTCAAATTAATAAATTCTAACATGTGAGAGTAGTACGTCGGTTTATGCTGCTTTAAAACTTCTACTTTACTTTACTGTTCATAGATGGCACGATAAAAGTGTTTGTGATAAGGTTTACTTGTCATGCTATCTTCTAGTTTATCAAAGTATACACGTTGACCTATGTATTTATATTTATTTATACGTATCCTTGCTCCAGATGTATATAATAAGTAGAAGGACACGCCTCCTTGCTCCGCCCACTTCACGATACAATAGCCTCACCACGTTGGAATTCTCTTTTATAATAAAACAACGATGCCACGCGTCAGTGATGGTCGGAATGACAACAAGCTACGTTCCTCAGAAGTTTATAAAAACGAGTTTTCAACTTGCTGTATTTTGTAAACTAACATTTGTCTAGTTTCCTTAAAAGTTCGAACAACCGTCAACAATTACATTATTTTAATAAATGTTGAACAACTCATTAAAAACACACTTTCTATGGAAAAATATGTATGTAAAAACGGCTGGTTTGGGTTGAGAAAATTTATTTACGTAGAGGATCGAACATCGTTTCGATCTTCTTCGGTCATCGTCAGGTTCACAGAGGTTTCTTTCTTTGTATATTTCTTTACAAGTGGGTTTTCTCGTCATCACTGATTACACTTTTTATGGAACTTTAAATACCCTACTAAATATTTTCTTCTATTAACGTCATTTGAAACAACCTATTAATACATGTATACCTTGACAAAAGGTCAAAAGAAACATTTCTTTAACACTTAAATATGGTTTGTAAAAATCTATTAACAACTGACACTTACGTTAAATCTATTGAAATATTTTCATGTGTTTTCTGGAAACATAATTCTAGTTTCACGATATATAAATGTATACATAGTTTTAAAATCTTAGAAGGTACAGTTCATTTTGTAATCGTGATGCATTCGTTTTGAGTTTACAACAAAAACGTATGAATTTTAGATATGGTCATAATAATATACATCTAGTGACATAATAATATACATTGTATCTGTGACATAGATGAAGATGAGATAGTATATACGAAAGTTACCTTGGAGATCAACTTAATCCAATATGTCTTCTAGTAAGAGAGCTTCTAAGAACAGAAACATTACTAAGACACACAGTAGACATTAAACCTAATATGAGTAACAAAGTGCACCAGTTCTGTACAGAATAGAATGCCACTACAACATAGCAGAATACTAGAGGCAATTTCTTTCTGATCTTGTACAGGATACACTATCACAGTAATATAGCAGAACACTAGAGATAACATCAAGAAGAAAGTACACTAGCTCTATAGAGGATACAGTGTCATTGTGGCATATCAGGATACAAGAGGTAACATTAGGAAGAAAGTACAGTAGCTCTATACAGGAAACAGTGTCTCTGTAATACTAGAAGTAACATCAGGAAGAAAATACACTAGTTCTGTACAAGATACAGTGTCACTGTAATATAGCAGAATATTAGGGTTAACATCAGGAAGAACCTACACTAGCTCTAACACACGATTTAGTATCACTGTAATACAGAAAAGTATTAGAGGTAATATCAGGAAGAAAGTAAACTAATTCTATACGGGATACAGTGTGACTGTTAGATAGCAGGGTAATGAGGTAACATCAGGAAGAAAATGAATCCGGCATGGCCAAGCGTGTTAATGCTTGCGACTCGTAATCTGAAGGTAGCGGGTTCGCATCCTCGTCGCGCCAAACATGCTCGCCTTTTCAGCCGTGGGGGCGTTATAATGTGACGCTCAATCCCTCTATTCGTTGGTAAAAGAGTAGCCCAAGAGTTGGTGGTAGGTGGTGATGACTAGCTGCCTTCCCTCTAGTCTTACAGTGAAAATTATGGACGGCTAGCACAGATAGCCCTCGAGTAGCTTTATGCGAAATTAAAAAAAACAAAGCAAACAGGAATAAAATAGACTACGTATATATATTTTACTACGAACATGAACGAAAAATATTAAGATGAAGTTTTGAGTTAAAACATATGTTTTAATCTACATCTTTCAATTTTTTTTAATTTTATAAACAACAATAATTATTTAAGATATTCTTCATTAAGTTTCTTCCAGTGACGTTTGCTTCCTAAATTGATAATAAAGTCTTTAATTAAAATACTGGTTTAGTGTCAATTACTCTCAACAAGGCTTTCATACCTCTTCACTTATCCCTCGTCTTCATACCTTTTCACTGATCTCTCGTCTTTATACCTCTTCACTGATCTCTCGTCTTCATACCTCTTCACTGATCTCTCGTCTTTATACCTCTTCACTGATCCCTCGTCTTCATACTTTTTCACTGATCTCTCGTCTTTATACCTCTTCACTGTTCCATCGTCTTCATACCTCTTCACTGTTCCATCGTCTTCATACCTCTTCACTGTTCCATCGTCTTCATACCTCTTCACTGATCCCTCGTCTTCATACCTCTTCACTTTGATCCTCGTCTTCATACCTCTTCACTTGTTCCATTGTCTTCATACCTCTTCATTGATCCTCGTCTTCATACCTCTTCACTTGTTCCATCGTCTTCATACCTCTTCATTGATCCTCGTCTTCATACCTCTTCACTGTTTCTTTGTCTTCATACCTCTTCATTGATCCTTGTTTTATACCTCTTCGTTGATCTCTCGTCTTTATACCTCTTCACTGTTCCCTCGTCTTCATACCTCTTCACTGATCCCTCGTCTTCATACCTCTTCACTGATCCCTCGTCTTCATACCTCTTCACTGTTCCCTCGTCTTCATACCTCTTCACTGATCCCTCGTCTTCATACCTCTTCACTGATCTCTCGTCTTCATACCTCTTCACTGATCTCTCGTCTTTATACCTCTTCACTGATCCCTCGTCTTCTTATCTCTTCACTGATCTCTCCTCTCTAGTTTTATCCTATATAATTAGAAGTACACGGAATAACAACATCCATAGACAGCAACTTTAAATACATTATGATTCTGTTGTACTAATGGTCTGTTTGATTATTACTATTTAAATGCATTCTGATTCTGTTGTACTAATAGTCTGTTTGATTATTACTATTTAAATACATTCTGATTCTGTTGTACTAATAGTCTGTTTGATTATTACTATTTAAATACATTATGATTCTGTTGTACTAATAGTATGTTTGATTATTAATATTTAAATACATTATGATTCTGTTGTACTAATAGTCTGTTTGATTATTACTATTTAATTACATTATGATTCTGTTGTACTAATAGTCTGTTTGATTATTAATATTTAAATACATTCTGATTCTGTTGTACTAATAGTATGTTTGATTATTACTATTTAAATACATTCTGATTCTGTTGTACTAATAATATGTTTGATTATTACTATTTAAATACATTCTGATTCTGTTGTACTAATAGTCTGTTTGATTATTACTATTTAATTACATTATGATTCTGTTGTACTAATAGTCTGTTTGATTATTACTATTTAAATACATTCTGATTCTGTTGTACTAATAGTCTGTTTGATTATTACTATTTAATTACATTATGATTCTGTTGTACTAATAGTCTGTTTGATTATTACTATTTAAATACATTATGATTCTGTTGTACTAATAGTCTGTTTGATTATTACTATTTTTGTTTCTTCTGTTATTAAGATTCCATAAATTACCAGTTTTAATGAGACTATGATTCTGTTATATAATTTTTTGTGGTGCGTGTTTAAAGTTTCTAGCTTTCTCTAGAACACCAGTATTCCTCGAACACAAATTTTGTGTAGAAATAAACAAGTACCTCTTTAATTTGGTTCCATAACCCTATCTACAACACTAGTTTTCTTTTAACTCTAACTCACTACAGAAAGAGTTAAGTACCTAGTTAACTTTCTTTTTAGCTATTTATAGGACACCAGCGAACACAAACGTTATATAGAAATAAGTCAGTTACTGTTTAACTTTCGTTTTCATAGTTCTCTCTACAACAGCTGGGTTACTTGAACTCAAACTATCTGCAGAAAGAGTCCGGTCCTTGGTTAATTCAAGGACACCAGTTTCCCTTGAAGTCAGACTTCGTTAATTGTAAGATTCGTAGCCCTCTATAGAACAACATTATTCCTTGAATTCAAATTATCTGTAGAAAGAGTCCAGTAATTAGTTAAGTCAAGTTCCTAGCCATTTATACAACACCAACATTCATGAAAAACAAATCTTCTATAGAGAGAGTCCAGTACCTGTTTAACTCGGGTTCGTAGCCCTATCTGCAACACTAGTTTTCCTTGAACTCACACTCACTACAGAAAGAGTTAAGTACCACACTAACATTCATCTTACACAATTGTTTTAATAGTGTTTCATATTTCCGGCGATGTTTTATATACATATTTTATAACGGAGTCAGTATAGGCTATGATAAAGTTCATACTATTTACAGTTGAGATTTTATGTATAAAAATCACTGCTTCGTAAAACAAATAAAAAGTTTTGTTTTTGTAACGTATCAAAAATTTTAGCACATATTTCGAACTTTACGTCTAATTGATCTCAACAGCTATTGTGTGTTACTCGTTTCCCCCCCCAAAAAAAAAAACACACACACTAAAGCAGCAAAACACTAATGATAATTTAACGATTTGAAACATTAGCGACATGCACAGATAAATGTTTTGCACAATAATTCCCTCATCCAAAGAAGGTATATTTTATGTCAGTAGATGTAAGTTTTTAATGTTACATCCTATATGGACATCCAGTTAAAATCATACTTACAATGAGGCGTATAGAATAACAAGCAGTCGTTTACCATTAAATTAAATTAGATTTTCCTTGTCTCCCTTTGCAGTGCTATTCTGCTGAAATTTGAGAATTAGGAAAGACTATTATTACAGAACGGTGAAAGACCCATTGTGGTTAGAATGCAATTATGTCTTGCAGACGTAGCCGGTATGAATGCTTGCTAGAGACACACTCATCATTTTTTAAATATAAATGGGAAAATGAAACAGTTCAGAACGACGAAATTGCCCTCTGGCTAAAACCTAACGACATTCTTGTTGAAGCGAGCTATTAAGTTACTTTAGAGATAGGAAAAATGCATAATCAGGTTGGTCCAGAGTCTATTCTTACAGAATGAACGATTATATCAGAACAATAGAATGTTGTAATAATGAAATGGATTTTGTTCAGGAGTACATAAATACACTTTCAAAAAATGTTTATCTTATGTTAAAGCTAAAAATGTGCATCATTTTTTATCTTAAACTTATTAAAAAAAGCAAATTTGGGCTTTTGCAGGTGATTATCAATATGTTAAATGATCTTTATAATCGAAAATATTGTTTCTTTCTAAAATGTCGTTATCTCGTCATAATACTTTATTTTCATACGAACAAACTTCAAGCCATGTTGCACCACGTGATTAGCGTATGTCGTTGCACATATGTTGCCAGTACTAATGTAAACTTTATTGTTTATTGTTATTTACAATAAGTTGGGTTTTTTAAGTTATTCGTTCATCGAATCGCTATGATGCTCCAAGAATGAAAATTTTTATTTAAAAAATGAGTATGTGTGCTTTCTTATAGCAAAGCCACATCGGGCTATTTTCTGTGTCCACCGAGGGGACTCGAATTCCTCCTGATTTTAGCACTGTAAATCCGAAGACCTACCACTGTCCCAGCGGGAGACTGAAGAAGTTATTCAGGGAAACATGAAAATGACCATAACTCTTAATTGGAAGAAACAATACATTTTGTAAACCTAAAATGTCTCCTGGAATATTCTGCTAGCAGATAAGCGTGTTTGAAAGTAAGTAAGAGGATTTAGTTTATGTTTGTTTGTTTGTTTTGAATTTCGCGCAAAGCTACTCGAGGGCTATCTGTGCTAGCAGTCCCTAATTTAGTAGTGTAAGACTAGAGGGAAGGCAGCTAGTCATCACCACCCACCGCCAACTCTTGCATTACTCTTTTACCAACGAATAGTGGGATTGATGGATACATAATAACGTCCGCAAAGCTGAAAGGACAAGCATGTTTGGTGCGACAAGGATTCGTAGGTTTATGTATTTGGTTAGAAGGTAAACAGATTTAATTAACAACTGGCCATATTTTTATTGGGGTTGTTTGAAACAAAAAGCTATAACACAATGACAAAATTAATAGCGAAATGTATAAATTTTTATTGTTCTTTTTGTAATGCATGTTTGGAACAAGATAATAAATCATCATACATTGTATTTTTTATTGCAAATCAAGATATAAAAATAAATAAAACAATTTAAAGACTAAAACGTTGACTTGTAGCTTAACAGAGAGAAAATATTCACAGTTTGTTTGTTTTTAATTTCGCACAAAGTTACTAGAGGGCTATCTGTGCTAGTCATCCTTAATTTAGCAGTGTAAGACTAGAGGGAAGGCAGCTGGTCATCACCATCCCACTGCCAACTCTTTGGCTACTCTTTTACCAACGAATAGTGGAATTGACCACCACTATATAACGCTCCCACTGCTAAAAGGGGAGCATGTTTGGTGCGACCGGGGATTCTAACCCGCTACCCTCAGATTACGAGTCTAACGCCTTAATCCACCTAGCCATGTCGGACCGATATTGACAGAGATTAAAAGAAACAAAATTTTCATTTCGCCATAAAAATATCTGCCAATATTCAACTTTAAGCTTTTTTATGCTTCATTATTGGTAGTCTAAGAAAAGCACTGAATTGTAGAGTCACCTCCTGTATAAGAAAAATTCACAGAAAATTTAAGGCAGTTGACTTATGTCGTGTTGAAGAAAACAGTGAAGGACAGCAGAGTGAAAAATATTTTGCTTAGCTTTTGTAGGTACAATGATTGTAAATACTGCTGTTAATATATTGTGTTTGCGTTTCAAATGCAAAGGTGATTTTGAAAGTATTAAACATGTCAAAGGTATCTGAATAAAAATAGAGTAATAGAAATTATTACAAATAATTGCGTTATGTAATGAAAATCAGGTATTGCCATTTAATGTATGTATGTATATATATATATTTAGTATATATACATATTTAAAAACACACATTTGAAGCTGTTGGTAATATAAATGTCATAACTCAATAATACTTTAACTCTTCTGGTTTTTCCGTTGATATGTTTCGTTATACTTCAAGATAATTTTAACATCCTTTCTCTAAATATCAGTAATCGTTACAGTCTTTGCACAATCCAAAAACTGACAGTTATTATTACTTTATCTTATTTCTTAGCATTCATAACTTTGGTAACGGTTGAGACAGTTCGTAAAATGTATGATAATAAAGCATTTACAAACACGAACTTACTTCAAATGTTACAGCTTCAACTATGTTAATAACATTGCCATGAAGTTGTAAAACCTCAGGTATAAAATAAGAACGTGAAGAAAAGGCGAATCAGTGGCAGAAAAATGTGCAGATAAAGAGACAAGAACGAGGGGAAGACAGGATAACAAAAGAAGCAAATTTATAGGAAAAGATAAGAAAGAAGATTTGTAAGGTATACATCAAGAGTAAGAATTACATATTTTAGATGATTAAACATCTTCTCTGATCGTGTTTGAGACTTCCCTCATCTTCAATAGGAGCTTCGTGCTCGAGCAATTCTTGTAACCCTACTTTTGTTTCATATCTTCATACACTCACTTGGTCTCTCACTTCGCGCGTGCACGAGCTTTATATCAAGTAATTGGACGCCTCAAAGAAAGGGTGGACATCTGTGACGTAGAGGGAAGCAGGTTCAAAGTGTTGAAACTCATAAACCGGGCGGTAATCGTCGGTCTGCTCACTCACGAAAATGAGACCGACTCATTACTACACGTCGGCCAGCCGTCCTCTTGTATAAATTCACTTTCCATATTCCACTAATTAGGAAGGATTTGCTGAGGTAGATACACAATAATTCACATTCTCCTTTAGAGATGGCGTGAAAATCATATTGCTATCTCATTCTGATATAAAGATTTAGCTTCTCAGTTGAAAAAAGGTAGCGACCATTCTTCCATTGAACTATTTCATTTGCTTACGTGCTAATATTTAAAAAAAATCGTCTATGCATGACAGTTAAAAATATGCGAGAAGGTTCCCGTCATTAATACATAAAATGTACAGATTGTCGTAGAGCTAAGGCCCGCTATGGCCAGGTGGGTTAATGCGTTCGATTCGTAATCCGACGGTCGCAGGTTCGAATCCCCGTTGCATCAAACATGTTCACTCTTTCAACCGTACGAGCGTTATAATGTTACGGTCAATCCCACTATTCGTTGGTAAAAGAGTAGCCCAAGAGTTGGCTTTGGGTGGTGATGACTAGCTATCTTCCCACTAATCTTACACTGCAAAAGTAGGGACGGCTAGCGCAGATAGCCCTCGAGTAGTTTTATGCGAAATTCAAAACAAACAAAATGCACACATTGTCACAGTTCTTGCAGATTTGTGATTGACATATTATAAAAAGTTATTTTTCAATTTTACTCATAAGTTCTTAGAATTTTTAACGTACAAAATTGCAAAGGAAAATAAGTAATTTTCTTAACATGAAGAGGCGGCATCAGCCGAGCGGCTAGCGTTCTGGTTTGTGAATGAAATAATTCATAGTTCGAGTTCTGTTATGATAAAATCACGCTCTACTTTACGGCCTTGGAAGCAATAAAACAGTGAATTTAAATGTCATTATTCGATTATAACAACCGACGAACTGATGGTGGGTGTTGTTAACTAGCAGTCTTACCTCTAATTTATCAGTTCTGAAATTAGTGGTAGCTAGTGCAGATAGCATTTGTGTATTTCTCTTTGTTTGTTTTTGAATTTTACGCAAAGCTTCACGAGGGCTAATTTTACAGTGTAAGACAAGAGGGAAGGACGCTAGTCATCACCACCAACCGCCAACTTTTCAGTTACTCTTTTACTAATGACTAGTGAGATTGACAGCTACACAATAACGTACCCACGGCTGAAAAAGTGATTATGTACGGTGTGACGGAGATTTGAGCCCGCGACTCTCAGATTACTACTCGAGCGAAATAACCACCTAACGAATATCCATAAAATGAACAAGTTAATTCAGATGAATCTCATAGATACAAATATTTTAACGTGAAAAATCATTCATAGTTAAGAACTATAAAAGCGATAAAACACAAACTTACACAATGTCCTTAAAGTGATAAGTTCTTACAAATAAACGCGTATCATGAATGAAGATATATTTAATATTGGCTGACTAATTGTTGCTTATTACAACACACTACAACACACACAGATATTTGTCTAATTATATAACACTAAGCACATTTTTATATATTACATTTTAAAATCAGTTTCACATTTCTTCTATAAGATTAAAACATGCTATAAGACTGTGAAATAAACAATCGTAATTTAAAATATCGAGCACAAAAAACCCTAAACTTTTCACCACGTACATTTTTGTTGTGGATTTGTAACAGGGATCTAATGACTCCTTGTGTTTGGTATCGTAAATTATAATTCATTTTATATTCTTTTGCGAGTTTCGTATCAAAGTTTATGGAGATAAAAATAAAAAAAGTGGTGAAACATAAAATCAACGCTATACTTATATTTCTTGTCTATTGTTTTGAATTTATATTCAAATTCACTACGAACGATATTAGCACAGTTCTGGAGAGTGAACATTTTAATTGTTTGTTAAGATTTACGAACAAATCGAATCTGATACAGACCTAATCTTAAGTGAATTGTAAGACTTGTAATAAGTGACATTTGGTGCATCCGTTTGTCTGTTTTGCAGTGATTTAAGAAATGCTTGAATCCAGTGACTATCCTGTGGCGCTATGCTAGAGATAAACAAGGTCATGAAATTAAACACACGTGGTTACGACACTTGCTGGTTTCAATGTCGTCCTGGACTTGTATCCACAGTTTGTTTTTAATACAACTGGCGGAACTTTGACATTACATTATCTTCTTTTGTGAGAAAGTGAAACACAATTGAATATATGTGAGGTTTAGATTACATTTTTAAAACGTTAGCATAACTGACCCAACGCTGCCTTACTCCTGTTGAGAATGTTATTATGTCAGCAAAACCTTGTTCGCTTATATCTTATTTGTTTAAACATAGCATATTTAGGAAAGTGTTATACAACCAGTTGCTATTAAAACTTATGATCAAACTAAACCCAGATATGTAGATTACAATTGCAGAAATTTAAAAGTAATTGATAAATTAATAAAGACAGCTGTGAACAGCCTGATTATAAGTGTTTGAAGTCTAGATCAATAAATCAGAAAACTAAAACATTAAATGATAAGAAAGCACCAGATCATTGGTTGAATATATTTGCTGTTTACGACATTTATAACCACATTATCTTTGAGACTCAGCTGGGCCAGCTCAGGGAAAGTGTTACGAAATAAACAATACACAATTTGTGGAACATTTCTTGAGAGTGAACCAGTGTTGCTTTCTACACCACAAATTGCCCAGCATGGCCAGGCGGGATAAGACGTTCGACTCGTAATACGAAGGTCGAGGGTTCGAATACCAGTCACACTAAAACATGCTCGCCATTTCAGCCGTGGGGACGTTATAAATTTACGGTCAATCCCACCATTCGTTGGTAAAAGAGTAGCCCAAGAGTTGGCGGTGGGTGGTGATGACTAGCTGCCTTCCCTCTAGTCTTACACTACTTAATCAGGGACAGCTAGCACAGTTAGCCCTCGAGTAGCTTTGCGCAAAATTCAGAAAACAAACAAAACAAATTATCATTAAAACTTTTATTTTAATTTACACCAGTTACTGAAAGATTTTGACATTGCATTAAAAAATTTAGTAAACTTAAGACTAATACAAAAATTGCTAAATCGAATTTTTCGATTGATTTTTGCCTTAAAATACAAATTGGTTCTTAGTATACAATGGAACTATCGATAATAATTAAATAATTTTTCTTGGACAATTTTATAGTATTTATTTAAAATATTTTCAATGTTTTTACATCGGTTGTTAACATATATACACGTAAGATAATTTGAGTAATTTGAGAGTTCAAAATATTCAGATATTACACAGTTATACTTTTCAGGAAGATCACCCAACATAATAGCAACAAAATATATTTCTACATAAAGCCATTATGGATGTTTTAATGTTTGTAGATTAACTGTTAGCTGTTTCCATTTGTGTTTATAAATGAAAAAACAAAACAGTGAAATGTTTCAGTGCGTTTCTTGACAAAGGCAATGATATATTTATTATGTTAATAACATCTTTCTGTTTGGTAACTTCTTCGTAGTGGTCAGCAGGAGCTTTATGGACAAGGGACATAATGTAGTTACTATCTTGCGATAAAAATGATTCATTACGTTGTCTTTATGGGCATAAGAAAGAGAGGAAGTGTGCGTGTATGCTAGCATCCGTCACACAGAGTTAGTTAGCTCGATTATCGTGATTTATTGAATAGTAACTGAAAAAGGACCGACAATGAACATGTGTTATATTGTGTTGGACTCAAACTCCAAGAAAGGCGCTAAAGAAAAGCCCCTGAAATAAGTCACATTTTCACTCTTTATCTAGACTGTATGCAAGTTTTATTTTGTCTTATTTGTTTGTTTTTTCCAAATGAAGAGGAAGGAGTGATAAAAATACCAGAATAAGTTTCTGCTTTCAATAATTATTTTTATGTTTAAAGTTTGTTTGTTTGAATTTCGCGCAAATAATGTGAAGGACAATCCCACTATTCGTTGGTAAAAGAGTATCTCAAGAGTTGGCGGTGGGTGGTGATGACTAGCTGCCTTCCCTCTAGTCTTACACTACTAAATTAGGGACAGCTAGCAAAGATAGCTCTTGTGTAGCTGTGCACGAAATACAAAAACAAAGAAACGGGTAGAGTGTAAAAACAGTATTTAATGACGTCATAAGGAATTTAATAATCAGAGAACTCTCAGCTAGTGTTTATAAAATCTTTATGTTTCGTAACTTAGAGACATATTTAGCAGTTTTTTCTACAAAGGTAATGATGAATTTGCCGTGTTAACAAAATATATCTGTCTCGTAATATCCTCAGAATTGTTAGTAACTTTCTTCATCATGTATTTAGAAAATACCTTCTTTTTGTTTAATAACTTTTTCGTGCTTTTTGGAAGTTTCATGAAAAATTAATAGCGTATTTACCCTCCCATTAACATCATTATGCTTCGTACTTTGTCAATAGTTATTAATAGTGTTGTTTACAAGGGTCAAGATGTATTTATTATGTAAATAGCTTCGCTCTGTTTCTTAACATCTTCATAGTTCTTAGTGATTTTTTAAGAAAAGGTCTTAATAATATATATATATATATATCATGTTAACAATATCTTTCTGTTCCTTAACTTACTCATACTTTATACGATATTTATCATATTAATAACGTTTTTCTGCTTCTTAGCTATCTCATACTTTTCGATAACTTTCTAGGCAAAGATACCATTTTTATACCTTTCTATTTCTTAATTTAAAGAGATGATACTAGAATTATCGACAAGGGTCATGATGTAGTTAGAACCTCAATATAAAAGTTACATCTTAAGTATTTATTTGTATGTATTGGCATCCATCTCCCAGAGTTTCGCGACTCAATCAGTGAAATTTGTTATGGTAGTTAAAAACTCACATAAGCTACCTTGTTCAGAGTTTTTGCTCAAAAGAAGGGATAGAAAAAACTTTAAATATGACATATTTTCACTTTTGTTTTTTCTCCAAACGAATGAGAACTTAATCAGTTAAACGAGACCTATTTTTACTTTCACAATACAGGATGTAGAATTAGTATTGAAACAGGTCATTATTGATTTAATAGCAAAAGAAAGAGGAACTTTAACTTTGAGATTCACTCAAGTTTACTTTCATTGCAGGTCTCTTTAGATTATGTTAATAATAATATCCTATTTCGTAACTTGTTAGTAATTGATATTAGCTTTCTCGAAAATAGTCATGACGTATTTAACATATACCTGTAAACAGGATCGGTTATATCTGTTAATGCTTATTTGTATTAGCATCAGTCTAATTACTGTATTGTTGGTACAGAGTAACTGGAAGCTGTCCGATAACGTAAAGTAGCTGTTTCCTTTTAGGATTTTTGACAAAAAAGGGAAAAAATAAGGCATAATTTCAGATTTTTTTAAAATAAACTTTTGGCTTTTAAATTAGAAACACAATTACTAAATCAGATAAATGAGTCTGTTGTTACCTTCGGAAAATAGGTATACAACTAGTTCCTAATGAGATCTTTAGGGATTGAGAAACAAAATAAAAAAGGAATAGAAAATGATCTAATAAGTAATATATATAATAATTCTTACTTCCTTCAAACGGTTGCTCAGCTAGTATTAATAAAACCTTTCTCTTTCGTAACTTGCTCATAGTTATTTGCAGATTTCTCACAAAGAGTCATCATGGATTTACCTTTTAATAACATTTTTTGTTTCGTATCTTGCTCATAATTTGTATAATGAGATATGATGTGTTTTTCATGTTAATAACATCTTTTCCTTTCATAAATTGTTAATATCTGTTACTGTTTTTTTCAGAAAGGATAATGGCATATTTACCATACTAATAACATCTTTTTGTTTTGTAACTTGTTCATAGTGTTTTACCAGGCTTTCCAAAAGAGAGCCATGACTCTTTCAGTAGAGTTCAGGATGTATTTGTCATGTTAAAAATATTTTCCTGTTTCCTACTTCTTCGTAATTTTAATTGGTTTCGCGGCAACGTCCCTAATATATATCTATAATATTGTATGCTTCCTAATATTTTTATACTAGTGAATATACTTCCCAGGAAGGGTCACAGTTTATTTACCATGTTATAACATCATTTTGTTTCGTAACTTGTTCGTAGTTCTCAGAAACTTTCCTCGCAAGAAACGTAATGTATTTACTGTGTTAATAATTTTACTTGTTACTATGTTTCTCAAGAAGAGTCATGACGTGTTTACCATGCTGAAAATATTTTTATCCTTCGTAACATGCAGACATTTGTTAGTAGTTTTGTCAATCGACAATCATGACAATTTATTTACCATACTAGTAACATTTTTTGGTTTTAACTTCATTATACTTGTTACAGAAAGCTCACAAAGTACTTCCTAAGTTAATAACATCTTTTTGGCTCATAAGTTACTAATAGTTATTAGTGGATTTCTCAACAACGTTCATGCTGTATTTACTATTTTAAATAACACGATTGTACTTCCTAACTTACTTAAACTTATTTTACCGTTTTAGGAATGGTCATGATGTATATCTCATGTTCATGACAATTTTTTGCTTTGTAAGTATTTTTATGGATCGACAAACAATGACCATAGTAATAACTACTTTGTGTACTATAATCTGCTCATAGTGTTTTTAGAAGTTTTTACTAAAGTGGTCTAGATATATTGTTCTTGCTAATCATGTCTTCTATTTCTTAGCATTTTACTGTTGTATACGTAGCTGTTTGGATCAACAATGGCCATGATGTATTTATCACGTTAGTACCATGGAGAATTTACCATGATAAATACATCTTTGTCTTGACATTTTTCTGTCGTTTAGTACATGGTCATTTATCTCATGCTTGAGATGAGACGCAGTCTTCCTTCCGTTCCGAAGACTGCAAAAGCAAAGATACTTAACATCAGTATCATTGAGTTTGGGAGTTCTGCCTCTTTATTTCCTATTTTCAAATTTACCTGTTTCAGTTTCACGACCTAGAGAACACTTGATAGTGTTCAGGGAGCATTTCAAGTCTACAGCAAGTTGTTGAAGAGTCTAACTAGTATCACGTACTTTCATGTGAACTCTCTGCTATACTGACACCTTTCTATGCTTGTGGAGTCGTGGTAGGACAACAGAACTTAATATATAATGTCAAACATTGTTTTTATCAATGTTTATTTGTGGAGTGCTATTAAATTCATGCCACATGCCAGCTCCTCGTTAACTTCTTTCTATATAATTAAGACACTGCATGAGATACCATGACAATTATTTGAGATCCTAAATTTGATCAGTATGTTCGTTCACACAAGAACATTATGGAATACCCTTGGTACAAGTATACTGGAATTCTAAAGAATAAGAATTCTTGCCTTGATCATTCAGTTGTCAACAGAAATCAGTGAAGCATTAACATTGTGTTGAAAGTTTCATTCTGTAATGGTGTGGAAGAATAAGCCATACAAAATGGAAAGAATGACAGAAATATTCTCTTGTCCTAATACTTTGGCACAGAAATGTATTTAACATATTATAACACCTTTCTGCTTCGTAACTTGCTCGTAATTGATCGTAGCCTTCTCGACAATGGTCATTACGTATTTACTGTGCGATTTTCATCTTCTGTTTTATAACTTTAAATAGTTATTAATAGTACTAATTTCTATGAGTTAATGAGTCTTATTCTTAATATATTTCTGGTTGTTAATATTTATCTACTCTTAGGTTTTCTTCTTTTTTCATTATTGGTACTCAACATTTTTTATCTATTTTCGAGTGACTTCTTTTGTACGATTCCATTTATATTTAATACATTTGGGCCCCGAATAGCAAATATAAATTATCATTACTCAGTATAATTTTGCCTTTAAATACACTGCCTGCAAGAGGATTAGTTTAACTACGTGCTAATGGCGTCATAGGTAAAAAAATGATAAATTGATACTTTAATATCGTATTATCCAATGCTGTAAATTATCTGATTTGCATAAAGAAATAAATATTGAGTAATTGAATAACTATATTTATGCCATTAACATCTTGTAAAGTTTGACCAAATGTGGTATTGATATTGATTTCAGTTAATTTCTGATAGAGAATGTTTGATTTCCAATATGGCGGCGTCGTTGTAACAAAGAAAAGGTTTTGTTACATCTTGGGTAAGGTTTGTGTACAATAATTATTTCAACAATGACGTATTATTTACTTAGAGCCTATTCAAATAACGTTACGGTTTTTTTAATTTAAAAATAGAAACATTATTTTTTTTTAAATCTACACATTTTCACTAGTGCAATAGGTAGTCATTCTTATACAATAAATAACATTTAACAACGAAATGTTGTTGACTTAAGCCTTATTTAAGAGAATAGTTACAATACTTATTAATTATTTTCAATAATAGACCAAAACTAAAAAGTATATTATAAATTAATGAAGACATTGACTTGAAGTATCTAATACCATAAATCATAAAAGAATATTAAATTTAATAACTGTTAAAATAAATTGATTTACTAGTTGTGTAAGTTCGCCATTAATGTTATTCAAGTAAGATGCCCTGTTGAGTTACACCATTATTTTGAACACCTCTATGCAATAATTGCTTTAATAACAATGTTTTATTCATGTATCTCAAGACTGCTGGTATGGGTATTAAAACTTTTATTAAAATAAAGTAGAGAACAACGGTTGGTTGCAAGTTCTCTTTGTTAACCTGAAGATGACATAAGAATGTCGAAACGTTGTTCTCTACTTTAATAAAAGTGTTAATACCCATACAACTGTCTTGAGATACATTGTTACTTCGAGTGGGTTTCTCATCATCACGAATGTTTTATTCATTTCCTGTCTTCCTTCGTTCTGGGCCCGGCATGGCTAGGCGGTTAAGGCAATCGACTCGTAATCTGAGGGTCGCGGGTTTGAATCACCCTTACACCAAACATGCTCGCCCTTTCAGCCGTGGGGGCGTTGTAATGTTACGGTCAATCCCACTATTCGTTGGTAAAAGATTAGCCCAACAGTTGACAGTGGGTGAGGATGACTAGCTGCCTTCCCTCTAGTTTTACACTGCAAAACTACGGACAGCTAGCGCAAATAGACCTCGTGCAGTTTTGCGCGAAATTCAAAAACAAACAATCTTCAACATCATGGTATGTTTATAAAATTATGAGGATATTTATGAGATTTTGGCCCTTCGCTAAAGAAAATAATCGTAGATGCAATACAGCATTCTCACGTACCCTTAACATAAGTCCAATATAAAACATATGATTATAATATTTCTAATAAAATTATGAGTTACGATATTCTATATGATACTAAATGGCCTTTAAATCAGCTCTACCTCAAGGTAATCAATTTGTAGTTATCGTTGTAACACATTTATTAGCACCCTCTGAAAATATTTCCATATATTTAAGTTCTATTGTCACACTCATATTCGTGAGAGGGTTTGACTGCAACCATTATTCAACCCTTACCATTAGGTAGCCAAACTCTAGCTCTATACTATAGATAGTGAACAATAGAGTGATTAATTGATAATTCCTTAATTTTAGAATTATCTAAAATTGAGTAATTGAGATACACTTTATACACTAAAGTTCCTAATAGCGATACAGACATATCGCTGTGTCAATAGGGACTAAACGTTTTAATATATCTACAGTCATTTGAAGTTGGGAGATGGAATGTCTCGAGTATTCTTAACACACAATTAACAGTAAAGTACAACTTATATTACTGGTACATTATGATGTTGTTGTTGTTGTTTTGAGTTAAGCACAAAGCTGCACAATGGGCTATCTGTGCTCTGCCCACCACGGGTATCGAAACCCGGATTTCAGCGTTGTAAGTCTGCAGAGGTACATTATGAACAAGTAAGTGTAACTCAATTACTGGTACAACATGAACAATGAAGTGCAACTCATATTATTGAGACATAACGAACAATAAAGTACACATAATGAACAATAAATACACATTTACATTCTCGACACATTATGAACAATGAACCTCAAATTCAGATTCTAAAAAAAATATATAAATTACGGAAAGCACTCGGAAATATAAATGACTTTTTTTAGATTAAAGTTTAAGGATGAACCGTCGTTAAAACCATAGTTACGCTGTATCAATTCGTTTAATATCGAAATCACGTTGATTTTACATGTTGGGCATTAAGAAATGGCAACGTCATTGTATGTTCAACCTAAGTGTAATAACTTTCATTCCAATGACATATATATAAGTTTTGTACTTTAAATGGGATTATTTGATGAGATGTCATTAGGTATTTTCTACATAAAGTTTTTCTTTTTAAAAAAACAACGATAGATGGCCTTATCCTATAGACTTCACACAAGTTCCTCCAAGACAAAGCCTACGTGTGTTTTTATTTGACAGTCACATAATTGATGTGTGCGATTTTGTCGTTAAAAAAACATAAAAAGTATTCTAGCCTCTGACCGTACCTATTAAAACACGTGTGCGATAATGACGAAACCGTAATCATCAAATCTTTCATCTTGAAGTTCATATTGTGACTCTTCTTTTAGCCTTTGCTTTATTTCTGATAAAGATTTTTCTTCTAAAGTGTTCTATTGTATCATCAGAGTTGTCAGGTTAGAGCGATTTGCGATTGATCATTGAACTAGTTGGGTCGAGGAACAGATAATAGCTTGCAACGTATTATAGCTATTAATTAAATAAGAATTTGCAGGCCGCTTGATTTCTATCTTTATTATCTTAAAAATAAAGTCCGCGCTTCTGGTTTCGAAAACATTATTGCTTCACAAAATGTGTGGATATTTAGTATTGTTAGAAGATAGTTAAATAGATCTGCTTACATCATACGTGAAGAAATGTAGTTGCTCTTGGTCTATTTAGCAATCAGCGGGTTTCAAAGGCTTAAATATGAAAAAATAATTTATACACCTATATTTTCATTTGCTTCTCGGTGGACTCAGCAGATAGCTCAATGTGGCTTTGCTGTAAGAAACACACATACAATGACACACTCATTTGCTTCTATGGAAATTTTCTTAAAATTACTTTTCACTATTTAGGAATTTAATATTCTTTTTAATTTTTCTCAAACTAAGGTATAACGTATTTACTCTTTTTTTTTTAATAGCTGCCAGTAGCCTTCACGACGAGGTTCATGAAACGTTTACCACATTAATGACATCTTTCTGTTCCGTTATTTGCTCATTATTTTTGTTCATATTCTGAATAAAGGTGTGTTTATTACTCACTTAAACACACTTGTCGTGAATCGGTAAAATTATTCTTCCCATAATACACGAAAAACATAATAAATTAATATCAATAACAAGCAAAAATATACGTTTGTAGAAGTTGATGAAGTACATACAGTCCTTGATAACTTCGTTTTCATTTTTGTTTCCTTAATTATTAAATATCTTGACAAATGTGTCCCCTGCCGTCTGTCTTAGATAGAAATATATATATAAAGAACGAAAGATCTTCACTTTGGATTTGTATAATTTAGCGTATCATAAGAAGACATGTTTGTTACACTGGAACTTTTTTCTTATAGATTTAACGAAAATGTAAAATTCAAAGTTATGTGTTTTAATTTTACAGATACCTTCTTATTTGGCTCAATCAACTCTATTTGAAGGCATCTTGTTTATGTTGATTTGAAAAACTGGTAAATATAAATGTAACGAAGATTTTTTTGTTAGTTACAATGACGCTCGTCTCCAGTCTAGTGGACAATCTTAAAAAGTTTACAAATAGTAGTTCATATCCATTTATCATGATAGTTGTTTATTTTGATAGCTTATCTTTAAGTAGAATCTATACAGAGAACAGTCGCTATGGTTTAGAAGAAAGCACAGGTAATTCTGCATAATTATTATTACTTTATGTGTTCTCTGTAGCTTTGTACTTGGAATACTTGAACAATGTGTACAATTCGAAAATTCTAAGCAATGAATCTGAGCACATTGAATACATTAATGTGTGAGCATTGTAGACATGATATTGTTCATTTGGTTTATTTGTTTAGAATTAATCGCAAAGCTGCACACTGGTTATCTGTGTTCTGTCCATCACGGGTATAGAAACCCGGTTTCTAGCGGTGTGAGTCTGCAGACATGCCGCTGTGACACTGGTGTTGGGGGTCATTTGGTTAAAATAGAATTATCGGATGGACAATGAGCTAAGAATTTAATAAAAAAATATTATCAAGTTACAAAAGCTCGATTTTAAACATGGAAGCAGACTGGTAACAATTAATTAAGAATAGGTTAAATAATGAAAATGTATAAAAACTGTTGCCTTTGGTACAACAACAGATGGAAGGCGTACGATAAGTTATATACACATATGTACAAATATTTTTTACACGCTTGTATTCCCGTCAGTTATCAGCTTTGTTAAAGAGCGGGAACAAAAATGACGACCTTCTTTTTTCCGCTTTAGAAAGCGTAGCGAAGATGGCGCCTGAAGATATTTCTATGAATATTTCGCTCCTGGGTGCGACTTAGGACGGGCACGTCGAGATTTGTGAGTGACTGAGTAACTTTCCCGGAGTTGGGTTAGTTATATAAGCCAATTAATAAAGAACGTCGCTGTCTGGAAATGCTGTGATTGCTCGGGGAAGTGCGTTGATTTAAGAAGCCGTCGTTTTCACCTTGAGGAGTGACCTGCGACACCTATTGTGATTGATCCCCTGGTATCTGCACGTATCTCGTACACCACACCACACGAGTCCTGTTGTTGAGAGTATTGTGGGAGTAAACATAAGAAGTCTGTGAAGTATACGTGTTGGCAATTATGTTTATTAGTGAGCTCACGTGTTACGCGTTGTACAAATTCACTCTTGGTCTGTCATGTTATAGTTTTATACATAAAGCTTGTTCGCAACACAATATTTGTATTATAAGCACTGTAAACAGACTGACAGCCGCTCTCCAACAGAAGATGGATTTTCGAAAGGTCAAGATGTCTTAGTGGGTTCACTTCTGTGGTAAATAGTTGTCAATATTGCCCTAACTATAGTATTTAGTAGTGAACAAAGAATATTTGGTAATTTAATGTCAAAGAAACTTGTTTTGAAATGAACACAACCAAACAAATTTCCAACAGAATTATAATGTTTCATTATAATCAAATTATCTGAATAGTAAGTTTCGCGGGTTCAAGAATCTATATCTGTAATTAAACTCCGTTCATGGTGGTAACAGGTAATTTACAAACCTTATTTTTTATCTGTAGAAAGCAAGTTACTGTTTAACTATATTTTCATATCGCGACTATCCAACTCTAAAATTATTTAAACGACATGATTTCAAAGTAAAATTGAATTCATGAGGGAAGAATACCTGCTTATTAAAATTGGTAATGATCTTTTTAATGACTTTTTGCCAACAAAAGGAGAAACGTGGAAGGCGCTATACTGCTGTACACTGTATTAGCAGACATGTAAATCTCTTGAAGTTGATGACGTACGGAAACATAATTGTCCACCCCCAGATAAAATCGATAAAACTCTGAATTTGTCACTAAAAGTTTATTTGAGGAAACAAAAGACGGCTTTATGATTTCCTTGGGCGCCAAGGTTTTCTCTCTCGTGCGTTTGAGTCGAACTCGCATGAAAAGTCTGTACCATAAAAGATTAATAATTTATTTTACAAAAAATGCGCTAATTTATCGCTTGTAGATAATCCCGGGAATAACTGGCGTAACGTTAAACCTTTGACTACAGTTCTCATAGTTTTAATTGCTTTAAAAAAAAACACGATGAAGTACGAAAGTTGTCAGTGTTTGTGTTGCCACAGCCTGAGTGACTATTTTTTATGTTTAAAGCACAAACAAATATATAAGTTAAGTGAGACTGATAAAAAATTCCAGCATTGGTGATGTCGATATAACGGCTTCTTTAGTTTCCGGCTGTTTTAGTTGTCTTTATTTTTAAAAAGCAACATAAAATAATACAAGTTGTTGGCCTATGTATTTTATAAATCGACTTTCTAGCGAGATAAAAACTATTAATTTCTTCAAGATGGTATTTATGTTTCCTTGAAATATTTCAAAACCTTGAGCATTCTATTTTATCTTCAGGTTTTCTGTACCATGGAATTTTCTTTGTTCGTGTAATAACTGTATTAACATTGATGCTTTATCTAATCTTCGAATTAGTATTTTTCACAAATTACATGCTAGGAGGTCTGTTCAAAAAATACGCGGACTGTTTGAATTGCGCGGCTCCAGTTGGTTCTAGGGGAATCCGCTTCGTGTCGCTACGTTCGCACAGATCAGCTGATTACGACGCCATTTCCCGATTGCAGATATCTTCATTTGTGTATTAGCTACGCGGGTTTAAGTGAAGTGCGATTTTTTCGTTTGGCGGATTTCAGAACGAATGACCTGAACGAGCAACGACTTGCTGTGAAATTGTGTGTTAAACTTGGAAACTCTGCGACTGAAACTTTTGCTATGCTTAACACGGCTTACGGTGATGTTGCTATGAAGCGTACGGCATGTTTCAAGTGGCATGAACGTTCTAAGGATGGTCGACAGTCCATTGAAGATGATGAGCGTCCTGGACGTCCTCCCACACGTCGACAAAATCAACACCCTGGTGCGGGCAAATCGACGTCTGACTGTTAGGGAGCTTGCTGAAGAGTTTGGGATATCAGTTGGATCTTGTTACGAGGTTTTGACCGAAAAATTGAAGATGCACCGCGTTGCTGCGAAATTTGTGCCTCAGAACTCGTGCGTTTTTGGCCAAACACTCGAAACACTCAAAAACTGTTCTTCCCCACCCCCACCTCCCTACTCACCTGACCTTGCTCCTTGCGATTTTTCTTGTTCCCCAAACTCAAAAGACCCTTGAAAGGAAGAAGATTTGAGACGATTCCCGAGATTAAGGCAAATGCGACGAAGGAGCTGGAGGACATTACAAAAGAAGCGTACCAGGACTGTTTCAACAAGTGGAAACACCGTTGGGATAAGTGTGTGCGTTGGGGAGGAGAGTACTTTGAAGGGGTCCCAGATCTGTAACTTCTAAATAAAGTACATTTTGTTTTATGACGTCAGTCCGCGTATTTTTTGTACAGCCCTCGTATTCTCAGTTGTTCTTTGCACTAAAGACGCGGGTTGTTTTTGTGAGAGAGCATAACATCACGAAGTTGGCAAGTCAGGTTCGAATATGTGAAATATAACAAAATATTGTCCATATAAATTGTGGATACGTCATTAGAGTAACAGTCAGTCCCTTAAGGTGAGGGGTAGCTGGGTGGTGTTTAGAGATTTATTTCCTCTACAGTTGGTTATAGCTAGCATGCCGTAATGTATATATATTACACAACGTTTCCTGAATCTGAATATAGAACAAAACAATTGCTACATGATGTCTCACCTCCGTACGAATCTTTGGCTTCAGCTTAAGCCTATACAGTAGCCTCAGAATTCACACCAATGTTTTCATCGGAAAATAGTTTACTGATCGAAACTCCACGTTGTAAGAACTTGTTTATTATCACAAAGGTACTGATTAGAATTCACAATAATGTATAGTTTGCCCAGAATAATTGCTCTACTGTATTGTAATATACTAGCTTTACGATGAAAGCTATCTCCACCATTTTGTTTTTGAACATTCTTTGGTTGTGTTACATGCATTTAGTTTTTATATGTTTTTTTTTGTTTAGGACGTGTTTCTTTATGTTGTAAATCAGGCTACACTAGCAACAGATGATACTATCCATAGTCTGAACGTTTCGAATTTCGATAATCCTCTAACAACACCTGTAGAAAATCCAAATTTAATGTTTTAGCCTTGATTTTCAGGACGATAATAGACACTATTCTAGTTGCCTAACTCATATTTTTTTTCACAGTCAGACACAGAGATATTTTAAAATTTTCTGGTTTTACAGGTTAAATAATGAGTGTCCTTATTATAAATCTACATAACCTATAGCTAATGTTTTACTCTGTCGATGTGTCTGTCTTTCTTATATATAAACTACGTGAGAAGCCGGTCTGAACAAATGATCTTCGTTCAAGCTGCCGTCGTCTTATTCAGTAGGATGATATATGAAGCCAAGACTGCCACTGAAGCTTCTTTATCAAGGTTTCCAGATAAATTATCCTTTTGTCGAGAGAACGTTCAGCTGTGAACGAGGTGGGCAACTCCTGACTTTGATCAATGATCCCCGTGACGTGCCAGATATTAAGTGGCGTGTTAACAATGCCACTCATGGTTAGCCCCATCCCTAACATCCAGACAAAGTGACGTCACTTGACAGCAGAGCCCTACCCTGTGTAGTACACCTGGCGAGAAAGTATTATATTGTATCTCATGGGCGTAAAAAGAGCCACACCGATCATAATGAATGAAATGGATGTACATTATAAATCCTATTAGAATAGAATAAAACAACTGAGAATGTTCTTAAACCTTATCAGTTGTGTAAGCTATTAAAATAAGGCAGCATTTGGCAAAGTTCCACCGTACGCAGGATATGGAAATATTAGCAAACATTTACTACTTCAGTTGCTAAGATATAGTAACAGGTTATGCACATAGATAAATAAGTGTGTTTTCCACATCAAGCTATTATTTGTTTATATTATAAACCACAACAACGTGTTCATATAATAAATATCGACCAACCTGTATAGAAAAATAATGATTTGATGAACGTGAACTAAAACTGAAGTGTTACAGTAAATGACACCAC
Source organism: Tachypleus tridentatus (assembly GCF_004210375.1). Taxonomy (NCBI): domain Eukaryota; kingdom Metazoa; phylum Arthropoda; class Merostomata; order Xiphosura; family Limulidae; genus Tachypleus; species Tachypleus tridentatus. The sequence goes on along the minus strand of NC_134832.1, from coordinate 86,107,568 downwards.
TGTCTATCTATATTTATCAAGAACCTTTCAGTGAAAGTAAAGAAAAGTATATGTGGATATACCAGACACACTATATTTACTACACCTAGTTCCAAGAAGGTCTTTAGTTATATACCAAACTCTTCAGGCCAGCCGGAATACGACAGACAGAGGCCTGATTAGATGCTATTTATATTAGCAAACTGCTTGACTACAACAGTTACGGTGTGGACTGAAATTAATTGGTGTAGTTTAATTTTTCATTAATTTTACCCATGTCACAACAGATTATAAACTGAGTAAGGATTATTTTACACTTTAATATCGTATTTTATTAATTATTTTAATGGGCATACATTATAATGAAGATAGAAAATGTGTAACCCGTATATAAGAAAGAATTTTATGATTGTACATGGATCAATAGTCAGACTTTACAGTAGAGACAACTCTTCTTAACCTGTGTATAATAACAGTAATGTTAAAATGGTTAATGAGCAAGAGTCAGATTTTATAGTAGAGACAACTCTTCCTAACCTGTATATAATAACATTAATGTTAGGATGGTTAATGAGAAAGAGTCAGATTTTATAATGGAAAAAAAAAATCCTAATCTGTTATAATAACAGTTATGTTAGGATGGTCACCGAATCACTGATCGCAATAAGAGAAGCTTCCTCTAAGTTGTAGTATTATGATTATGGAGTTAGGCGATTGAACTTCACAGTGAGCTGCTGTTGCCCAACTACAATATTTTTTCATAACTATTATTTAACTCTGATGCCGTTTAAGTACATGGGTTATAAACAAGTGATTTTTGATGCTACTGAACTCTATTGCTTTGGTATTTTTAATTAATTTGTGTCTTCAGTAATATATTGACTTGAAACTTATAAAATATACATGAAGATATTATGTTTTCATTAACTTAATTTAACTATGCTTTCTGCTTTATACTTTATAGTTCAATATAATAGAGAATGATTTTATATACAGGATGACAAGTTACACACTTATCAGTTTAGATCTGTCATTGAAACAAACTTTTAAGAGAAGGACATAGGAGCTTCAGAGATATTATAGTGAACCATATTAATGTTTAAGGCATGCAAATTAAGAACCTAACGCAGGAGGAAATAATTGTCTCACTGTAATCAATACCAATGTTCGCTACTCTCCTGGATGTGCACCAGAGCCCTCTGTTTGACGTGATCCTTTATTACCTCGTGCGGCAACGAATTCAATGTCATTAAAAACACCAGCCTATAGGAACAAAAACGTATAATGGAATGAAACTCAAGTTTTCTTTCAACTAAACAATTTCAGTATGTTCACTCTAGTGGTCGAAAAAAACAATTTATACTGCTAAAACTAATTTTTATCGACTTTACTGTCAGACTGTGAAAACCACCAGATGTCTCTGTGACGAAGAATTATTGATCAGTGATAATCTCTGTTAGAAATTATGCATATTTTATTATTTTGCACCGCATATGCATACATAATTATGACGACCAAAATTATTACTTGGTAAAAAATACATTAATATGATGACAGCCTTTTATGAAACTATAGGCTTAACTTTATTCTGATATGAAACATGTTGTTAAAAGACTAGGTGCCTTCCCTCTAGTCTTACATTACTAAATTAGGGACTGCTAGAACACGTAGCCCTCGCGTAACTTCGCGCGAAATTAAAAAAACAAACAAATAAACTATTTTTGTGAAAATGTTTAAATTTACATATGTAGAAAAAATCATTTGAAGTAAATAAATAATAACGACGAGTGTTCCAATGAATTACGTTAACTTTTTTAGCAGTTCATTCAATCATTGTCAGTAAAGTGCGACACTACAATAAAAAAAATAAATATCAGTACACTAAATTCACATGTTAATATATAATTAGAAGTTCAATCGTATTTATGAAAACATTAATACAGAAATAACTATTAAAAACAAACGATAAAACAAAGCACTGATGTATAATGTTAAGTGAAAGAATTATAGGCTGGATTTATAAAGGACTTTCATCATAACCCATAGTAGAAAAATGAATAAACAAAATTACTTACATATTAGTTGTAAAACTTATATAAAGCACACACAGCCTAGTTATTTTAGTTGTGAAGGTTATATAAAGCACATCTAGCCTGGTTATTTTAGTTTTGAAGGTTATATAAAGCGCATATAATCTAGTTATTTTAGTTGTAGATATTATATAAAGCACACACAGCTTAGTTATTTCAGTTATGAATGTTATAAAAGCACATCTAGCCTTATTATTTTAGTTATGAAAATTATATAAAGTACATCCAGGCTAGCTATTTTAGAAGTTTAAATCAATCGGGAAATTTATTTCGGGTATTTTGGCAGAGTTTTTAAAATATTAAGACCTTTAAAAAATAATTTATCTTTCTAAAAGTGAGAACAAAAAAATAACTCATCGTGTGTGTGATTTTTCTTGATTAAATTCATTTCAAATTTTAGACAATGTTTCTGCTAGTAATGCATGCTGTGTCTTTAACTAAGTGTCATTTACCTGTAAAATACAGTATATTTAATCTAAGTGAAAACATAAATATATATAAATACGGTTGTATTAACAGAGTTCATGAATGTCTATTCATCATGATAAAGATAGTGATTTATCACATTCTCTAAAACAGTCTAGCTAAAAGTTATACTAAGCTCATTACTTGTAAATGTATTAGATACAGCATGAAATATTAAGATTAGTTTCTTTGTAATTTTATATAGTTGATAAGTTTAAAACATATTTCATGTTATTGACTCATATTTCCTTTTTAATACTCTAGCTTTCGTTTATGTTTGCATGTCTAGAGCCTAACGAATAATTAATCAAGCATTATCGTGAACTTCCTCATTATTTATTGTATTTTTCACAGGTAAATAATTTCGGAAGTAATAGCTTCTGGAAACTTAGTAACAGCTACTGCGCTTAGCACACAATTAGATCGAGCGATAAGCGTTCAAGCTATTGGGGATTTTTATCGCTTCAGTTGGTCATACAGCTAAAGTTAATAAATTAGTTTTGATTTGACTAATCTCAACAATTTCTGGAACCTAACTTCACGTGTTAACCATTCTTTGTTAGTAGACATTGGTAAGTGATTACATTACTTTCTCATACGACAATATCATTAGGTTTAACAGATTTTTGTTTTTTTTTCCCATTACATATTTTGTTAGATTCCTTACAGTTTTTCCAAGGAAAAAGAGTGTACGGTAGTATATCAGTCATACCATTTTTGCAGTATGATTCGCCTACGACGTGTTTTGTTCAATACCAGAGCCCATTAGTAGTGGCCGGAACACCATTTATACAAACTATTTGTATTAAGCGGAACGTGTCGTAGGCCAATCGATATAACAGCATAATGTAGTTGAAACACTACTCAAGACTCTCCGAAAAAACAGTTATGGAGTGAATAAAGTTTGTTTGTTTTTTAAGAATAAAGTCACATCGGGCCATCTGCTGAGCCAACCAATGGGAATCGAACCCCTGATTTTAGCGTTGTAAATCCGTAGACTTACTGCTGTACTTGCTGGGGGCTTGAATAAAGAGTGCTGTATTAAACATACAGTAGGGTTAACAATATTATATGATCTATAACAAGAAAAGGGTGACTGCCGTAGCTCCAAAAGAAAAAAACTGAAATTTTACACCCGTACTAAGAAGTAAATCCTGGGTGTTATTACTTCTCCTTATCAATATGCTCATGTGCACGTATATCATTTTGGGATCAAACTAGAGATAAAACACAGAGAAAAGTGTGATATATAAGAACAAGAAAACTAGAACCTAAAAATTTGCACTCATACATGAGAGTGTGCATTTGGGTATTACTTGTCTTATCCAGGTGCGTGCACACCGGCTTTATATGGGTTAGACAAATTGACATATAGTTTATCTATAATTATCTATAATACGTTTATGTTCATCTTATTTGTACGACTTAATTATGTTTTTGGAAATAAAAATATGTTTAGAATATTTTTTATTGTTCTTTATGCAGAATACTCAATATGACATTGTCATCTACAATATAACAATTAATGACCAGAGCGAAACAGATACTTTCGCAAGTTAGAAATATAACTGATTATAACCACGCTTTGCCAGCGAAGGCCCTTACATCACAACTAGTGCCTTACACATACAATGCTTGTTTGTTTGTTTAATATCGCGCAAAGCTACACGAGGCCTATCTGTGCTAGCCGTCCCTAATTTAGCAGTGTAAGACTAGAGGGAAAGCATCTAGTCATCACCATCCACCATCAACTCTTGGGCTACTCTTTTACTAATTTACGGATTGACCGTCACATTATAACGCCCCCACGGCTGAAAGGGCAAGCATGTTTGGAGTAACGTGGATTCGAACCTGCGACCCTCATATTACGAGTCGAGTGCCTTAACTCACCTGACTATGCCAGGCCACATACAATGCATTTCGTGAAGTTTAGAGTGAATAATATTTTCATTTTTGTTTGTTTTCAGCTATTAATAGAGATAACTGTAAAGATAAAAAGAGTGAAACTTTAACAAGTTAAAGATTCCAAGTAAAATAGAAGTTGTATACTTTGTCATAAAAACAGGTATTGTTGTAACGATTAACTGACCAAAATAAGAAAAACGTACGTTGTTTCCTGATAACAATTTTGGTAATACGTGGAATGCGCGAAGTGTACTCAGGCTGTCGTCTCCTTTCACTGTGACTTTTGTTGTTTAGAATGCCAGATTTCTCGCTACAACTCGAGTACACCTAACAAATGGCGGCCTAATGTATGTGTAAGACCCTGTGATGATTGCATAACATCAGTTTATACCTTTCTATAAGCAGCCCTCGTGACAAGAAACAAAATCTCCAAAAGCCGTCAAATTTTCAATTTTACGCTAGTCTCGTTCTTCTTGATGAATTGCTGGAATCGAACTGAAGTTGAGCACGAAAGTATTATCCTAGTTAACGACCCGGTACTGATAAGCAGATGTCATTAGACAATGTTAGGCCTATAAAAGTACTGCCATTGTTGAAACACTACTCGATAGATCGGACTTCCTGCTACTCAGTCCATTATTTTGTTTTCTCTTTTTCACTGGAACACCTGGCTACAATATTACGTCCGAGGAGAATAGAAATCAACAGTGTAGTAGAAACATTGTTGTTGTTATTATTATTTTAAACAGTAATTTCCTCAGTTGGACAACACACAATATCAAAGGTTTCAGATCTTTCCGAGCATGGTTTTCTTGGTTATCAGAACCAAACAGCCGTATCTGATATTATAGTGTGTGCTTTTCTCAATTTGAGTAAATAAACTCAATAAAAATAAATAAATAAATAAAAGGTATCAAAGAGATCACTAAATGTAGCTTTTGTTTTAGTTCTCGAGTTATTTGGATAATAGCGACATCAAATGGCTCAAGCGAATATAAAGAAATATTATTACTAAAGTAAATTAGCTTGCTTAAGTAGCTTCCTACACATTTGGGCCTCCTTGATAAACTAACGTCGTATTTTTTTTTTTATATAGAGCAACTTTGTCTTAAACAATACAAACTATAAAATACGTGCTCATAATTAGCCGCTGTATATTCATATGTAACAGACATAAGCTTGAATGAATTGTTGCAATTTTATCAGTTGCCCGAGGAAGTTGTAAATGGATGAATTTAATTGTTTTGATTAGATTCACCTCTAAGCGTTCAGAGTTCATGTTATTAGCATATAGCAACAAGAAAATGTTATACGTATACCATTAGTTTGTTAGCAGTTAACATCTTTTTTCCGAAAGTTGTTGATGCAATAGGTCGTAAAATTCTAACATAATGAAATGTACGTACTTATAGGTGAAAATAACTGTGTAGTTATCTATCTAATAATATAAGGTAGGAGACTCCTGGTACTAGCTTTCACTACACCTGCTGGTGACTAGAGTGCGTTGGACATAATCTGCTTTGATATTCAATTACTTGATTACTTACTTAAGTGTACCATAAGGAAACAATTTGACCAGTTATATGTCAATGTGTTACTCTGTTCTCAGGTTATTGTGTAAGTAAAACAAACAAAACAATACACATTGCTATGTCAACTAATAATAAAACGACTGACTGACATTTGTTAGGTAGTGAGAATGTACGCGTTTTGTTTAATCAGTAAAACAGTATCTTAGCCGTATAATTTGTAGAGAAATATTTTACACCCACTAAATGTTCTCAGCGTTTTTATTTATTTTATTGTTATGGTCAACTGAAATATCTAAACACTTAGCGAGTTACCCAGGTTCTCACATTGTGGTTTGAAAGTGGCTCCTGGTTAATATGCCGGACTACGGATCTGTGGTTCCACGTTTGAAATCTGTTACTGGGTCCGTCATAAGGGTGACGGTCAAGTTCGACTATTCGGTCATACATAAATAGCCAAAGAATTGTAAGATGTCACTGTTGATTAGATAGCTGTATTTCAATAGTTTATTAGCTCAAGATTATGGGCGGCTGGCTTTTAAAATCAACAAATTTACATATTACTGACGTGTTTGTGAATGAGCTGTTACGAGAATCTAAACAAACAAACAATCCTTTGTCACGTAAAAAGAGTCGGTAAACTCACTGTGCTATTGTCTGATAGGTTTCCTTCTGGTCTTTAATATAAGGTTAGAAATCTGTTTCTAAACCCTACTGGTCCTTGACCTAGTTGTGTAACCCAGCATGTCATAAGATGCTGTTCAGGTAAAAAATTCCAGTTCCTATTTTAACTAGTTTTAGATGTGGAGCGTAACCAAGACCTGAATGTTATATCACTCATAATTGTTACTTAATATTTCAGTTTTTAGGCTCTACAACGTATTATCTACCAAGTTCTCAACAGCGTAGCATCTGATACCTTGGTTTAGGTACATACTTGGTTCTCATGGCAAAACTGTGCAAAAAAAAAAGGATCAAAGGTTGTTTTCCTGAAATTGGAATAATGTTTCAGTTATTCGCTTTAGGAGTAAAAGAAATAATTACACTAACGTACAACACTCGTAACAGATCAAAATCAACAGGCCGAACCCCAAGGAATAATTGTATGCACTACTCGCAAACATGGTAGTTTAAATCAATTTCATAAATAAATCTTTGATATATAAATTTTTTTTTCTACTTTCATTTATATAAGTGGCAAACTTCTATAAACAAAAATATAAAAGGGGAATGTCAACAAGAATATATTATATTTTACTTTTTTGACAAAAGCATGAATTTATTTAAGATTTTTCTACGAGAAAATATCTATTTCTGTGCTGTATACTGAAACATCTGAAGTCTTCAGTATATGTAGTAATTTTAATTCATGTTTGTTTGTTTATTTATAGTTAAGCACAAAGCTGCACAATGGAAAATTCGTTCTCTGCTCACTACGGGTATCGAAACGCGGATTTTAGCGTAATAAATCTGTAAAAATAGTTATTTAAGTCATGACCCGAGTACAAACAATTAAAATTATTTAATATTTTAGCAGTGGGGTTACGTAAAAATTGCAGCATTTGATTTTAAGATATTTTACAGTGATGTGATAAAGGCAGAAATAGCATGTTAAAACGTAGTGCAACGTATTTAAGTTACTCTTTAATAAATAACACCAAAAATCGTAGCTCAAAACTATTATGTGGTATAATATTTTTTTCTATGGATGGCGTACATAGCATAGCTTTTAATTAATTAAATGTAAATTAAAACAGAGACATATTGTGAGTTAATTAACAATGTCTTGAATTATTTTCAGTTATTGGAATTTCTATCGCAGCGACTGAAGTTGCAGTTTATTTTACAAAGCTTTAACATACGATAAAACGAAATCAAAATTCGTTAATATACTGCCTCCTAAGTTCTTTTAGCGAAATTTCTGATGCAAGACAAATAGTGTACACCGTAACGAATACAAGCAGTGCACCATCCACTAGTAATGCATGTAGACTTGGACAAAATACCATGTCCAAACTTAGAAAGAAAGTAAACTGTATACAAGAAAAGCAGTAATTTCTTTCATTGCAGACGAAGTAGAAAAAAACATAGTTTTATGTTTATATACGACTATGTTTTGCATACGTTGCAACAAATGCTAGAAAATTCCGACTTAGATGTTGTTCGTTTCAATATGCGGTACTGAATGATGACTAAACAATTGGTTTGTTTATACCATCCACGTGCACTTATATAAAACAAAGTCTTGTTGTTGTTAAACATACACAAGCATATAGTGCTTAAAGTTTTCAGACGTACCGTTAAGCTGCTTAGGAACTTTTCTTTTTTCGGGTAAACTTAGGTATTAGTTTTAAATATAAGCTATGATTATATATTTTTCTTTACGGATTATTAATCAACAATTATTAATTATACCACAAGAATACGTGACGTTATTTTACTTGGTTGAAGTCACAAAACTTATAATTTTTCTTATATTAAACTACGTGATATTTTACATTTTAAATTTATTCTAGTTAGTAACTAGTTAGGTTTTATGAAAAAGGCTCAGAAAGTGTCAAATAGGATTGTGTGTGTGAATAGTAACAACCAACCAAACTGTGGTTGGAACAGACGCCAACCTAGTTTTAGAAACAAGAAAACCACGTGTTATTTCAGAGCTACTGTCTACAAATGCTGCGAGAAAACCTTTTGTTGCTGTTGTTTAATATGAGAACCTGGTCCTACTTGTCTTACACAATACACCTTTCATTGCCAGAAAATGTTGCCAAGTTAAACTTCAGTAGATTCTTTGGTGACTAGAAATATCAACCATATCGATCAGCTAGACTTGTTATAACCACCTAAAGTAGCTGCCACCTGTTATAAAAAATATCATATTTCAGCAATGGCCATGGTAATTCTCAAGGTACGTGAAACAGGCTAAGTTATACTTGTTTTTAACAGTTCACACTCTTAATGCGTCTCAGGCTCCAGTCTGTTCAGTTAATGAAGTGTAATGCTGGCATATAGAATTTATTTTTGTTGGTGTAGTTGTAGATTAATATTTTAGACAATAACCTAATTCGACTATAGTTTAGAATAGAAATTCTGAGAAGAGGAGTGAAAAACAATAAGTAGAATAAGCTGATACAAAACAACTTAACTGAAAATAACAGATGAGTGATACTGTACTGACCTGCTTGTACACACACCTAGATGAGAACATATGAGAGATACTGTACTGACCTGCTTATACACACACCTAGATGAGAACAGATGAGAGATACTGTACTGACCTGCTTGTACACACACCTAGATGAGAACAGATGAGAGATACTGTACTGATCTGCTTGTACACACACCTGGATGAGAACAGATGAGAGATACTGTACTGACCTGCTTGTACACACACCTAGATGAGAACATATGAGAGATACTGTACTGACCTGCTTATACACACACCTAGATGAAAAGAGATGAGAGATACTGTACTGACCTGCTTACATACACACCCAGATAAGAACAGATGAGAGATTCTGCACATTTCATATTGGTTAAAGAGTTAGAAATTACACCATAACTGTAGGTGAACAAAACATGCAGAAGACATGACATCTGTGTGAACGTAGCTCCTTGTAGTATTTCTTTGATTTCAGTAGCTGTCACCTTTAAAGATATAATTTTACTCTTTCCTAAAGTATAAAAGAAGCCCAAAGAGTCTGGTATGTTCTAATGAGAATTAACACTTATCAAACAAATATATTAATTATGCAACAAAACTCACGTAGTTCGTAAAATCATAGCTTTTAATGGTAGCGTTACGTTTCCCGCACTAGTCACACAGACAGTCTTATTTAGAAAAAAAACATTTAAAAATTACAGAAACTTTATTGTATAACATATAGCATGTGAGATTATTCACAAAATGTATTTGACGTACAGCATGCATGTCACTGTTTAAAATTACTGAATCTGATATACAGTATGCATATCATTGGTTACAAGATACTGTACCTGATATATGGCATACATGTCTTTCTTTACAAGATACTGTGTCTGATGTACAGCATTACATGTCTTTCTTTACAAGATACTGTGTCTGATGTACAGCATTACATGTCTTTCTTTACAAAATACTGTGTCTGATGTACAGCATTACATGTCTTTCTTTACAAAATACTGTGTCTGATGTACAGCATTACATGTCTTTCTTTACAAGATACTGTGTCTGATGTACAGCATTACATGTCTTTCTTTACAAGATACTGTGTCTGATGTACAGCATTACATGTACAGCATTACATGTCTTTCTTTACAAGATACTGTGTCTGATGTACAGCATTACATGTCTTTCTTTACAAAATACTGTGTCTGATGTACAGCATTACATGTCTTTCTTTACACAATGATACTGTGTCTGATGTACAGCATTACATGTCTTTCTTTACAAAATACTGTGTCTGATGTACAGCATTACATGTCTTTCTTTACAAAATACTGTGTCTGATGTACAGCATTACATGTCTTTCTTTACAAGATACTGTGTCTGATGTACAGCATTACATGTCTTTCTTTACAAAATACTGTGTCTGATGTACAGCATTACATGTCTTTCTTCACAAAATACTGTGTCTGATGTACAGCATTACATGCCTTTCTTCACAAAATACTGTGTCTGATGTACAGCATTACATGCCTTTCTTCACAAAATACTGTGTCTGATGTACAGCATTACATGTCTTTCTTCACAAAATACTGTGTCTGATGTACAGCATTACATGTCTTTCTTTACAAAATACTGTGTTTGATGTACAGCATTACATGTCTTTCTTTACAAGATACTGTGTCTGATGTACAGCATTACATGTCTTTCTTTACAAGATACTGTGTCTGATGTACAGCATTACATGTCTTTCTTTACAAGATACTGTGTCTGATGTACTACTCCTTCCAGTAGGACAATGATATCTCTTCAGATTTAGAACGCTAGAAAGCGGGTTTCAATACCAGTGGTGGTTAAAGCACAGATAGTTCATTGTGTAGCTTTATGCTTAACTTCAAACAAACAAATTAACTGATGTGCAGCTTGTGTATCTTTTTTACAAAATACTGTGATGTACTTACAAAACGCGTGTTTCTCACTACAAAATATTGTACTTGATGTACAGAATGTGTACATCAATTAACAAATACTCTGCTTCATGAATAACATGCGTGTCTTTATTTACAGGATGCGTGTCTTTATTTATAAAGTATGGTATCTGATGTTTGTTTGTTTGTTTTTGAATTTCGCGCAAAGATAATCGAGGGTTATCTTTGCTAGCCGACCTTAATTTAGCAGTGTAAGACAAGAGAGAAAGCAGTTAGTCATCACCATCTACCTTCAACTCTTGGGCTACTCTTTTAACAACGAATAGTGAGATTAACCGTCACATTATAACGCGCTTATGGCTGAAAGAACGAGCATTTGTGATGTGACGGCAATTCGAACCTGCGATACTCAGATTAGGAGTCGAGTGTATAGTTTATACCAGTTTATACCACTGGTATAGTTTATACCAGTCCATCGGGTCATGATGGACTGGTATCTGATATAGAGAATCCATGTGCTTTTCTTTAAAAATAACTTTCTGGTCTACAACATTTAGGTTTTTATTTACAAAATGCTGTATATGTATACAGTGGTGTGGTTTTCTTTTAAAAAAATTCTATCGTTGTACAGCATACGCATGTTTCTTTACAAAATACTGTATCTATTATAATTTTGGACTGATTCAAATTCCTTAATGCTCAAACAAATTTTGGCGAAATCTAATTTCAACAGGTGGTCTCGTAAATAGAATAATAATTTAGAATTACTTATTTCATAGTTCAAATCACGTTTTCTTATAATTAAAGTGATAAATTAATCTACAGCAATAAATAAATTAATACGTTCTTAAGATTATTTTCAGAATACAAATCTTTTTCATCTACTTTTGTTTGTTTAGAACGTTTGTTGTTATTAGTAAAAAAAAAAAAAACATGTTTAGTTAGTTCTAGTTTGCTTAAGACAAGACATGCGAAAAGCGTTGTTGTTTAGCTGGCAACACAAAGGTCTGTTGTTAGCTTAAATAATGTTATTGTGTAAATATGTTTCACTGACCATGCAAGACAAACCTTTTAAGACGTTGTTTGATACTTACATATGCATTTCAACTGAATTATAGGTACGTGTCTACATGTATGTGTTTTAACTACATTAATAACAATACAGTTATTACTCGTAATGTTTTCTGTTCCCTGGAGTATAGTGCTAGAAATGAGTAGTATTTGTAAAAATGAATTCAACTGCTCACAGTTTGAGAAGTTGGGTTTATGATGCTGTTGATATAAACGTCCAGCTATTCTTCTTCTTATACCAACTGAGTATCTTGCCTTTAAGCTTTTGTCCAGTAATTATGTTATTATTACTCCATGGTTTACGATCGACCGTAATTCCAAAGGACAACCCAAAACGTATTATATATAAAAGTCTGAAATATCTGAAGGCGATGTCATGGATCATAAATATCTCTTACAATAGTAAACCTCACTTGAGAATTTATGGATGCGATTATAACGCGTTCATGCTATAGTTTATGGCTTTTCCTCTAGATGCCATTTTAATGTTTTTTTGGTTGTTTTTTTTTTGCATAACGAGGTTCCATATGACATATGACAGAAAAATTTAATTAATAACTCTTTCTTCTGTGTGACATATATATGTATATAGATTTAAGACTTTTTTTTCTTAAATTGCAGATTTGTGTTGTGTTTTCTATGTAGTTTGACAAATGCATATAATTATAACACTATGTAACATAAATTTTGTTCCTGGATAGCATGTGTTATTTCTTAATTTCTTACGTTGTGAAAGTACAGAAAATGGCCATTATTCCCTTCAAACTTTGCTTTTGTGACCTGGATAATGAAATTTAGAAAATAAACTATTTTCTAAGTAAAAACGGGCAAATTTGCGTATTTTCATTTACACAAGGTCTGAATAAAACAACATATGAATCAAGATTTACATGTATTTATACTAAAGTTGTACAAAAATGAGCAAAAATGTTTATAAGTAAGTAATCTTTCGAGATTTGCGACTGTAATGTAAATCATTTTCACGTATCAGCCCTCAAACAGTCTCCCATCGTGTTTTCGTTATACACTCTTTCATAGCGGCGTTCAAACTCAAGTATTTGTTTGTTTTGAATTTCGCGCAAAGCTACTCGAGGGCTATCTGCACTAGCCGTCCCTAATTTAGCAGTGTAAGACTAGAGGGGAGGCAGCTACTCATCACCACCCACCGCCAACTCTTGGGCTACTCTTTTACCAACGAATGGTGGGATTGACCATCACTTTATAGCGCCCCTACAGCTGAAAGGGCGAGCATGTTTGGTGTCACAGGGATTTAAACCCGCGACCCTCAGATAACGAATCGAGTGCCTTAACCAGGTACAGCATATTTTGAAAATCGTGTTATTTTCCAGGAACTGCTCTCTGACAAAGGACTTAGCGTTTGTTCAGATAAGTGATTCATAGACCCTCAGATTACGAGTCGCGCGCCTTAACCCATCTGGCTATGCCGGGCGAACTCCAGTATATCTTGGTGAAAGCGCTTGTCTTGCTCCTCTGAGTATAGTCCCATGTTCTCCTTGAATTTATCAAGATGATCGTCAAGGATGTGGACTTTCAGGGACATCCTGCAGCTCATTTTGCCGTAGTTCTTTACCAGAGCCTCAACCAGTTCCACATAATTTTCGGGCTTGTGATTGCCCAAGAAGCCCCAAACCACTGTGACAAAGCTACCCCAAGCTTTTATTTCCTTCCTACTGAGCTTCTTGTGCAATTCTGTGCACTCCAGGATGTTCTTTATTTGTGGTCCAATGAAGACACCAGCTTTGACTGCCCCAGACAGCTTAGGGAAGAAGTTTCGAAGGTACATGAAGACTGCAGACTCCTTATCAAGAGCTGTAATAGATTGTTTTATAAGACCCAATTTTATGTGCAACGTTGGGAACAGCATCTTCTCGAGGTCAACTAGTGGCACACACTTGACATTGTGCCTCCCCACAGAGAACTCGGTCCTTTGTGGCCATTTCTTCCTCTTGTAGTGCGCTGCGGTGTCTCTGCTGTCCCAAAGGCAAAGATAACAGGGAAACTTGATAAAGTCTCCTTGGATATCCATCAGGAATGCCACCATTTTGAAGTCTCCGATAACCTCCCAGCTATACTCATTATACATCAAGGCTTCTAGCAAGGTCTTGACGCTATTGTATTCTTCTTTGAGGTGCACCAAATGAGCCAGAAGAAGAGACGGATACTTATTCCCATTATAGAACAGCAAAGCTTTAAAACGTCTGGATGAGCTATCAATGCAGAGGTGCCACTCATTTGGGTTACATGCAATTCCAATTGCCTCGCACAGACCGGATATATTGTGGCAGAAGCAGAGCCCACCTTCACGAGTGAAGAAGCTTGAAAAATGTCGGTGATGCTTCCTCTGATTTGCGACTTGCACACTTTCATCTAACAAATCCCATTCCTTAAGCCTAGATGTCAAAAGCTCAGCATTCGACTTTGTTAGACCAAGATCTCTAATAAAGTCATTGAGGTCTCTTTAGCTGGGGTAGTATGGGTTTCTCTTACCAGCTGTACATCTAAAATTGTAAGCTGGATCTTCAACGTCTACCTCCTTTTCTGATTTGCTGCTCTTTTCTGAGGATGGCTAGTTTCTCTCTGACGGAGTGGATACAGAGAGCTCAGGGCAGTGTGGCACTGGGACGATGGATGATGAAAGGTCCGAATATATGACAACAGATGCATTCTTGCCAGCCCGACGTTTTTTAAGGGTTCACCATGCAGAAGTAGGAATTGCTTGAGTGGTCAGTGGGCTCACGAAAAATTCTTGGAATAGCAAACTTTATGGCTCTCTGGAATGTTTTGAAAAATGGGTAAATTTGAAAATTTCATTACCCAGGTCACAAAAGCAAAGTTTGAAGAGAAAATAGGTTTGTTTTTTTTCCATTTGCTTTAGGAAATAACACTTTATGCTCAGGAACAAAAAAACTAATTTTTTTTACATGGTTTAATGGTGTACTGTTAAGGTTATGATATCACTTGTAGATAATAATAATTATTAGGATATATTTGTTGCTCTGTTAGGTTTATGCTATCACATGCAGATAATAATAGATATTAAGTTGTATTTGGTTTAATCCGTACTGTTATAGGTTTATTTTGTCATTAATTACATATTTTAACAGAAAATAGTCACGCATCTGTTGTCAACAGTGTTCGTTTAGGTATGTGCTATGACCAGTAGGGATTTTAACCCTAAACATGTGTGGAAAAACATATATGAAAAGTTAAAACAGTGTAGACGCAGTCTGTTTAGGGATCTGTACTTGAAAGTGCTCTCTTTGACGATAAACTGGTATCTAACCTATATAAAAGTCACACCATTTTTCTGATTTCTCGAAATAGGAGGAGTATTTAAAACCAATGTAGAATAGGTCAATTACTGTCCGCCTATTACGATTTTAGTGACGGAATTGCAAAGAGTCTGTGAGGGAATGTGTTTTCTGTGTAGTGTGTGTTGGTATAACCATCCTAAAGTAAAGACATAGTGTGGAATCGCCTAGCCTAGAACCAAGTACATAAAATTTATCATGAAGGTAAAAATATAAATTAAATTTCTATTTTAAATAAACTCTGCATTAAACTATTTTCTGTTACACCACCAGAGTGTTTAGTAACAAACGTACCTCTTTAATAAACGGAAACTTCAAGTTAAGAAATAAACAGATGTGACATAAAAGCCATTGTTGAAGTTTAGTGTTAACAAAACGCACTGGCTTTTCCATATATTAGAAATTGTTAATCTAACTTATTTTTACCAATGATTATTCTATGATTGCGCCACGAATTCATTTAATAAATTATTTGAGCTTTGACAGGCTCGCAAAGATCACCAACGTCTCACTGTGTCTGTTGGACTTTTCTGTCTTTTTGTTGTTCAAAACTGATTTTGAAACAAAAAATAATTCAGTTAGCTATGAAATGTGACGTTAGAGTATACTATAGGGTAAGAAGAGTGGCACTTGCCCCATAATGTTTGACGCCTGCGCTAGTTTGTTATAATAACGAGTCAAAGTTTGAGACAGCGTGCAACTGAGTCGGTGGAAAATGGTTCTCTCTTTGACGTATAGTTAGGGGCCGATTATAATTCACCCTTAATTCGTCTATGAATAATTTAGATTAGTGTGATTGAAAAGTTTTTAGATTTAACAGTCCAAATAGAGTTAAAGGTATACACAAAAGAGAGAGACAGAAATAGAATACGAGTCCATTGAGTGTTGTTTTAAGATAACATTACGTTCTGTTTAACGGTTCTGCTGCTACATCAACATATCGCTTATTTTGGCTAATACAGTGTAGATGCATAATAGTGTGAAACTATTTTAGTAATCTTTCGTGCTTAGCAGAATATTTCGTAGATTCACATTTACTAACTAATAAACGGAAAATAATTCAATAGAGAAATTAATACAAATCTATACAATGGGCAATCTACGCTGTGTCAGCTGCGGAGATCGAATCTCAAATTATAATGTTATAAATCCTCACATTTACCACTACGCCATCAAGAACATTTATTTTTGATAGACTCGCACAGAATATTAAGTACATACAGTAAACAGTCATGCGATGTAAAATATTTTGAAGACATACACAATGAAATATATAACATTTGTCTTCTCATAAATTTTAATATTAAAGAAGAAACGTTGTACATAGGATAATTAATGTAGACTCATATAATGTCTAAGTAGAACGTCATTTTTAATATTTAATAAAATGTCATAACATAATATATGTTTGAGGTAAATGTGAAAAGAAAATTTTATGTCACGTTCTCATTATTCCTAATTTCTACGAAAATCAACAAAATTCATTTGAAGTCCAAGAATGAATGAATGATTGTGTTTCACTGGTCATTTTTCTGGTCGTGGATGTTTCTGAATACAATATTGTACTCAAAACAAAGAAAGGAAAACTAAATTTATGAATTAATTTCAGCTTAATTTAAAATTTTTGACGATATATTGAAAGTTGTTTGACGTTTGTCCAGTGAGAAGTATGTACGTGTTTCCTACACTAATCTTACACGTGTATAGACTATGGCGAGTTAAATTTTAGATTACGCTCTTAGTAGCGGACAGGTAGGAAATATAGACGTGAAGTCTGCTGCCGAAACTTACACAAAATGACAGGCGTTTTATTGTAACACTGTGATTTATTCCGCCCAAAGCTGCCGACCCGAGGCCATAAATCAGAAAACTAAGGATATTAAGTACGGACACATGGAGCTATAACGGGGTGTAGCCATATCTAGATTGTCGTTTTAGGCCTACTGCCACGGTCAATGAAGTTGCGGTTATAACTGGTTTTTAAAATATTAACGCTCTCTGCAACAGCCTGACAAACGATTTGTAACTAACAATTACAAGAAAAGAGAACAACCTAAAATATTGCACCTATGACCGTTTCATGTTCAAAACACTACACACAGAATGAGTTCACCGTTTCATGTTCAAGACGCTGCACACAGAATGACTTCACCGTTTTATATTCGAAACGCCTCACACACATATTGAATTACTCTTTTTTTTTCAAATTACTAACATGATACGTTTCGTAAACAATCTTAATATAGCGTGAGAATTAGTACGCTTTAAACTGTCTCCCAGTGGCACAGCGGTATGTCTGAGGACTTATACTGCTCGAAACCGGGTATCAATACCCGTGGAGGTAGATCACAGAGAGCCCTTTGTGTAGCTGTGTGCTTAAATGCAAAACAAACGTTTTAAACTACGTCAATACGTCAAGCTTCGTAAGGTATAAAAATATTTCTGAAAAAATGCACTCGTTCACCTCTCTCTAGAAGTTAATAATTTTCAAGTTTCTTGTATCAAAATGGAAGTTTCGAATAATTCTTTGTAAGTTCTCTCGAAAACTACAACAAGAAAAAGTCAAATTATGTGGACACGAAAGAAGGATGAAGAAACGCATTTAAGGTTTTCAGTTTCATCAGTTATAAATATACGTAAGTTATACTCTCTAAATTGGGAACCATTTAAATCATATTGTAGATGTTTGGTTTTTAAGAGTAAAATTATAGAGCGGGCTATCTGCACTGTGCCAAACATAAGAATTGAGCCCCGAGTTTTTGTGTCATAAGTCCTCAGTATTAAAGCTGAAACACAAAGGGGCAATATATTATGAAATATACGAAAATGAAATAGCAGTGGTAATGTACATAAGGGGAAAATATTTGATTGTCTCAGTGTTATTAAACTCGTTGTGTTTATCTCATTTTAAACGCAATATATTGTTTTGATTATGAGCATATTAATATTTTATCTACTTTGGCTCGAAAGTTATTGTTAGTTGTTCTAATGTAGGCCTAATCTACATTTTCTAATGCAGCAAATGTGTCGATATTATGGAGTAAAATGCAGTTAAGCGCAAACCTTTCAATGAATTATATTTTTGTAACTGTTTTATTGACAGCTAGAGTACACAATGTGGTTTATAACTATATCAGTATTAAGATCTCGTATGAAAATCAGAGGGTCCGTGGTTCTTCTCCATTGCCGCAAAATCTATTCGATAAGAGTGGCCATAGAGTTAAAGGTGGACGCTCTAGCTCTTTCCCTCTAGATGAGCCCCCCAGTGGCACAGTGGTATGTCTGCGGACTTACACACTAAAAACCGGGTTTCGATACTCGCGGTGAGCAGAGCACAGATAGCCCATTGTGTAGCTTTGTGCTTAATTCAAAACAAACAAACCCTCTAGATGACCAGCTCAAAAATATAGACGGCTAGCTTTGATAGCCCTTGTATATCTTTGCGCGATTATCCGAAATAAACGAATTAATATGTTAAATATTCTACTTAATATATGGTTTGCTAGGACAACCTTTAATAAGATAAAACACTTTTAATGAGGTACACTGAGACGGAAACATGAACCAGTTGGTAACCCCGGTACTACATGCCCACGTGACCAACGTCACTTAAAATACTACACACGTACGTATCTTTACGTGATCCCTCTATTTCTAGCAGA
This sequence comes from Tachypleus tridentatus, assembly GCF_004210375.1. Taxonomy (NCBI): domain Eukaryota; kingdom Metazoa; phylum Arthropoda; class Merostomata; order Xiphosura; family Limulidae; genus Tachypleus; species Tachypleus tridentatus. Next base: position 86,088,462 of record NC_134832.1, on the reverse strand, counting down.
TTAAAGTTAGGTGTTTAAATAAGCATGAGGCTCTGTGGGTTATGAAAGTAATTAACATAAATGAATACAAACATCTACACAAAACACATAAGGAAAGAACTGTATAAATGTCAAGTATACGTTGCCTAAAATACGTTGCAGTACTGAGATTTCTGATGATAAAAGAAAAATATCAGCTACTAAACGTGGGCAGGGAAAGATTGGATCTCAGTTCCATAAGTTCTGCTATAGCTGTCTATAATTGTAGATGTGACACAAGACTTATTCCGGCTTAGAACCACATAACAGGACTTGTCATTCTTAATAATGCAATCACAACTGGGAGCGCAGGGCATTGTCAACGGCATTATGGCAGAACATCACGCATATCTCTGAATCTTTGCGAGCTAATAATATACCGAGCTACTAAAGAGAGTATTATGAAAATCACTCATGAACTGCAGTCTGAGATAAAGCACGCAAAGGGTTAAACATGAGTTAAAGTGTATTATAACTCAAATGTAAAACTCTTATGAAACACATAAACACAAAATAAAAATTTGCTTGTTTGTTAATTTCGCACAAAGCTACTCGAGGGCTATCTACGCTAGCCGTCCCTCATTTAACAGTGTAAGACTAGAGGGAAGGCAGCTTGTCATCACCTCCCATCGCCAACTATTGGGCTACTCTTTTACCAACGAGTACTGGGATTGATCGTCACATTATAACGGCTGAAAGGGCAAGCATGTTTGGTGCGACTGGGATTCGAACCTGCGACCCTCAGATTACGAGTCGAACGCCTTAACCCACCTGTTCATGCCGGGCCTTTTAAAGTGATAAACTAATGACTTATTTAGTTACTCTTATAACGCACCCACTCTTCCAAATGTGCAGAGCGTGACTTATTTATTTTTGATATTTTGTTGCAGTAACGGGACGCGAACCACGGACTTTTTGACTAGGTAATGATCTAGCGACACTTTCAAATCTCAACACTCAACAGAGTTGCAGTTCCCGTACTTCAAGTACATATAAATAAATGTAAAAACTCACACACAAAACCTTAACACATAAACATTGTTGTATGAGAAGGAGCTTTGAAGAATGACATTCATTTCTCATATACCTTTCTCCTTGTAATGTATGGTACTATCTACACCCACTCTTTCTCACACATGTGATGACGTCACCCGTACTTCTTTACTCCAAAGTTCATTTTTATCATAGTTTCAAAAGCTTCCCACGTAAAGAGCCATTGCTAATTTGAAAATAAACAGAACAACGTAGAAACGTTCAGTTCACTACACAGTACTGATCATTGTAGAGTTTTGTGCATTTTGCTACCCGGTATCTTTTATAACTTATAAGCTATTATTTTTTAATTCTTAAAAAAAAATCTGCCCCACCAGTGGCACAGCAGTATTTTTGCAGACTCACACTGCTAGAAACCTTGTTTCGGTACCTGTGGTGACAGAGTATAACTAGACCATTGTGCAGCTTTGTGTTTAATTTCAAACAAAGGTTTAAAACAAAATCATAGTCACACAACCACCTACAGGAAGGCTTTGCAGAAACATTTATTTCGAGTAGGCTGTTCAATTTTCTCTGTTCATCTTCCTTCTTTCCATATAATATATTTAATTTAATAAACTTTCTACAATCTTATTAGCTCTTCCATGGCAAAGTTGTAAGCTCGAGGACTTATAACGTTAAAATTCTTGAGTCGATCCCAAATGAGTTCACAGTACAATAGCCCATTATGTAGTTTTGTGCTTAAAAATCTATCACCCTAACAAATAAGACAAAAAAAAAAGGGTTGTTAGTTATCAAAATACTCAAGTTTTACAATTTAGTGATTAAACATGTGATTACCACTTTTCTTTTTTAATTGTCGTGACGGTTAAGTCATAAATGTACAGCTTCTAGGTGTAAGTGTACGATAAAGCATTATTTTATGACTTGCACTAACCTATGGAAGATGAAACGTCCAACCCGAATCTTTCCGCTCTCGTAATTCTGACAAGACAGTTTGACATATGGTCTCTCGCCAGAATCTAGAGTACCTCATCTTATTCACTAAGTATCACAACTCCTCAAAAATGAGAAAAGCAAAACACACTCTGTAGGGGTCTTAGAATTTACTTTAATGGGTCTGTGCAGCTCGCGAGATAATATCTCAAACAGACTAGTTTAATTGGAGTTGTCTGTGTTAAAACATTCCATGAAGGTGCGATGTCCTAAGCAACATAAATGCAAATAACTTATTGCTCTCTGAACGCTGTTTAGATTTTAGACTCAGTATGTAAGAAAGAGCTATTTAAAGAAATCTCGTGTGTTCAGTTCTTCGTAACATGATATATTCTTGTTAAGAAGGACAAATTATTCGTATCTTCTTTCGTTTCAGAATATTTAACGTGACTTTCTATTGTTATATTTCACGAATAAAGTACTGTTTTGGTACCCATCAGTAAGGGTATTTGTCGGTATAATTATTCATAGTTTATAACTTTTCTTTGTCACAGCTAATGTTATCTTTAATCTGTATTAAACTGTAAAGAGAATACGTCATCATATATTTTGTAAATGTCATGCTTACCAAAGACTGTATTAAAAAGAATTATGTTCAGAGATAAGCTTGAAGGCTTATAACACTAAAATTTTAACGCAATATCACTTTAGCAATGATGACACAGTGCACAGCTAGCACGACATAAATACTTTCTCTGCTGCATAACTTTGTGCTTAGCAATGCATGAACAAACACTAACACAGAAGTGACTTTATTTGAAAACCTACTTCTTTTGATAGCGACATAAATAACCTTCTTTCTCTGCTGCATAGTGCCAACTTTCCCGAATTACAAACATTATACATGCTGAACTTCAAATGTATTAATATGTGAGTGTGTGTGTGTATACATATATAATTGATAAGGGTTACGAATGAGATAAGCATGATATTCTAAAAACACGTGGGTCCAAGAAGTCTTGATAAAATGAAATATAAACCCTACAACTACACAAACCTAATACCACTCACTAATTTCTTTGTACGAGGTAGACTTCACCTCAACTTTTCTGGTATTTTTACCTTGGCCTCAAACTTCAAATACTCTACTTCCCACTGTGTTCTCCCACTCTTGTCTTTCTCTTTTAAGCCACCCCAATCATCTCCTATTCATACTTCTAATCGTCTTTCTACTCTTTCCTGTCCAAATTATACATCTCTCCTGTCTCAGAAGATATCAAATCTCACAATGACACTCTTATCACTCAATCTACACAATCAAGAACTCATTTAAAAAAATGGGTTTATTGAATGACATAAACAAGTGTTACATCAATAAACACCATGTTTATATTTCGTCTGGCTATGCTATACCAAATAGTTTTAATCAATAACATTACAACGAAGTTAAAGAAGTGTTTATGACCCACACTCGGTATCCTATTTCTCTGAACGAGTAAGACCTTCTCAAGCTAGTGAAAAACAAAAAGAGCAAATGAACGCAATGCAGGTGTCAATCACTCAATTTAGTTCTAGTACGTGTATTCTATATGATAGCCAATTAAGTTTAAGCCTGAATCTCCCTTGTCAATGCCCAAGACAGTTTAAAGAGGAATACGTCAGATAAAGTGCAGGTTAGGTTAACGTCCTGTTGCTCCAAAGACGGGTAACAGACAAATCCTTCTAATAGGTCACGTAAAAGTAGCCCACAAGTTGGTGGTGGACGATGTTGACCAGATGTTTTGCCTCTAGTCTATCAGCTCAAAGTTAAGGAAGGCTATGTACCTATAGTCTTTGTGTAGTTTCGTTCGAAACTTCTATATAGACGATATGGTCAAAGTATCTTTGTTAAAATCAAATTTGATGGCAAAAACCTACTTTGAGACAAAAAATTGTGAAGACGGCTTCAACAGGCAATGAAGCAGACATTGCTACAAGTTTAACGTAGTAACAAATGTATAACGTTTCAACTAAGCTTTCTTATAATTTGGTACATTTATTAATATATTAAAATTGTAACAGATTGTTCTTCATTACTCATCCAAGTAGTCTTCGAACAATAAAGTTTCATTGTATTCTTTACGCTTAAGAATTACAATATTATGAATAACTTGTGAATCATATATCTTCGTGCTAGTCTTCTGACTAAAATAATTTTCAATTTGTTCATAGTAATAAGATCTGTTCTTTCTCAATTATTCTTTCTTGAAGTACAGATTATGCCATAAGTTGAACCTTAAGCTAGGTGTAAATAATATTTCTTGATAAAATGAACTTTTAATTTTACAAAAATAGCATCCTGTATAATAATTTTAAAAAAAAAGTAACACCAATGTTAAACAAACAGGCAAATAATAATGAAACTTTCGGCACGAGTGTATTAAACTCCGTTAGAATGAAGAACATCGGTGAAAGCACTTGATTCAGCAGTTACGTTTAAATGGCTTTAATAACCGCTGTTCACAAGATAATGAGCCGTGAGAAGTTAGTGGTCGGAAACTGTTTGTGGGCACGAGCTTTAAGCTAAGACTGCTTTAAAAAGATTCATCTGACGGAAGACGAGAAAAATCCTCACAAAGGGTTAGCTAGAGCGGCAAGGGTTACGGATGGTGGCCGTTGTGATTGATCTTTCGAAGCGGTAAATCAACCTCTTGACAACACACCAGTGGGTAGTTCCGACGGGTAAAAGCAACTAACGCTTCAGGGAATAAAGTCCAGCGTTACAAAACTGACACATATCTGAAAAACAGTTTATTAACAAGCTATTGTCCACACTTCTTCATAACCAAACCATCATGTGATGCACCGAACAACAGGAAAATAACATCATTTTGTAAGTTTAAGTGGCGTCATTCATCTTTTTCATGAATGAGTCAGCTTCAAACCTCTTGACACAGGGGTTGTTGTGTACCATAATGAAAAACACAACATCAATTTAACGTCAGTTTTTGTGACTGAATTTGTTTGTCTTCGAAAAGTGAAACGTTGAAAGATCTCGTTTGGTGTGAAAACTTTTATTCTCTGAATGACTGAAAGTAAACAGATAAAAGATATTATGTCAAAATCAGAATATGTCATGTGTCAGTCTAAAACAAGTATATTTATTTTATACTTAAAATATATATCAAAATCACCCTGACTGGAGTATTTGAAATATATATGAAAAAATAAATACGCTGTACTGAGCAAAAAATAATACACTCCACACATTAGCTAATTAATTACGAAATTCCTATAAACTGCAATCTCAAGAAATAAGCACATACACATCGATGAAACGACATTCAGACGCTCAGTCACTTGTTCGAGGCGACCGCCCTACGTCGTTGGTTATATAATATTACGTATCTTAGTCGTTTGGTAAGTGGCTCATCACGTTGGTAATTGGAATAATTTTAAGTGTATGATATCGCTAGTATGTTCTATGCGGGTTCTAGTTTTTACAAATAGACATTTATATCATGTCAGATTGTACGCTAATACACATTTTGAAATATCTTGTTTCTTCGTGTTTCCATAAACGTGAGAAAAGAATGAAAAATATACGTTAATAACGTTTACCAGTAAAGTAAAACAGCCAAGTTGTACTGTATTAAAGAAATCCAATTAATTTAGCTCACCTCAGAATATCCTACAGTTGTATCATTCTGTTTGTCTTAGCTTTCAGGACAGAACAATTGAATAACGAAAATATTATTAAAGAGCTAACATGGTCAAGGTTCACATATGTAAGGTCATGACGTTTGTTTTAGATGAAGACCACCTCAACAATTTATTAAAGTCATTAGGCTTAATCAATTTGACTTCATATGTCAGAAGACGACTGCATTGATTCCTATTTTATACAACAGATGGCACTGTTTATCACCTAATGTGACTCTAGTAGGTGTGGTGGATAAATCTCTACATGCATACGATAAATACAGGTAGACCTGATGACGGAAAGTGACCTTTGGGCATAAACAACCTTAGTCAGCTAGTTGTCTTGCTGTTTATGGTATAGCAGCCAGTGAAACAGTTTACTTTAGGTGTTATCTGCGCTGGCATAGTGACAAATTAATGGTAAGTATGTTACAAAGATTAATTATACACTAATGACGTTCTTCCTCTCAATTGTTTTCAAAGATTTTTAATTTTAATTTCATTTAACTTTTATTTGGAAAACAATGTGAAATAGTTTTTATTTCATCAATTCAAATTAGGCAGTAATATAGTTGGTAAATCAAAACTTTCAAACGCCAACCTCTGTCTCTTTGGAATAGTTAATAATCAACGTGTATTTCAGGAGTTATTAAAAGTATAGACTTTATATAATAAGTCATGTGAAGTTTATTGATGTTTATCTATGGATTATGCAGTTTTCTAATGGTTTGCTAGCTTGACAGATATTGCATTTGTGTTTGCACGAATTAAAAAAAAACACCTACGTCAAGGTGTATTTTGGAAAAATTGGTAAGTATAATATACGATGTTAAAGAACTATTGTTACACTTCATGTTAAATGTAAGCTATACGTAAGATAATAACAGAATATTTCTTCTTAAATTTGTTCTTGCCAGCAACAATAATATGTTGATGGATGGGCCTTACCAGAAAGTTAGAAATAACATTTTTTTCTTCCGATCTGAAGCTATCTTATTTGAAAACATTTGGGGCCGGGCGTGGTCTGATGCTCAGTAAACATATGCTGAAGGTCTTTGAATTTAATGTTCACGTCCATTTACTGAAAAAAACAACAAAAAACGCGATCTGTGGTTGGGAGTGCATTATAAAAGTAACAGTAAAATCACACCATTCGGTTAAACTATAGAAGCCTAAGAGTTGGCGTTGTGTGCTTTTTACTAGCTGCCTTTCCTCTAGTCTAATTATTTCAAATTTGGAAGGATTATACGAAGGCATCGAACACTACCAACGAGAGATGTACAGCTTCCAGAACTATGACTATTACAGGAGTGACTATACAATATCTATAAGTGTTGTGTTTTTTTTAATATCAAAGACTATGCAGTCATCTGTGCAACATATCTAAGTGCACCTTTAAAGAACTACAAAAGTTATCAGTAGTTTGTACACAATATATCGATCTGTCTCTAAGATGTACGATAGTATTCAGTAGTTTTTGTACGACATACTTATGTATTTTCAAGATGTACGATAGTATTCAGTAGTTTTTGTATAATATCTAGGTAATTGTTTCAAAAAATACACCTCTATACAGTAGTTTTTATATGATTTTTAAACCTGTTTTATGAAACGTACGGCTGTATACAATGGTTTTCACATGCCATCTACATGTATTTTTTTAACAACACCCACAGCATATGATAGTTTCGTAGCACTTATCTACCTTTATTCATGTATGCCTTTACAAGAATTATAACAGTATGTATATCTTCAGTAGTTTCTGCAGGATATAAAGTGTAATTTTCAAAACATTGATATACATTAATGTATAAATACAATTTTCATGAACTACAACAGTTTGCAGTTGTGTTTGCATATCCATATATGCGTAAGCTATACAAATATGTGTATATATATGTGTGTTGTGTGTGCGTAGTTCAAATTTGTAAAATATGTAGAATGGAAAGGAAAAAATAAACTTTAGTTTCCTGAATAGCTCAGCGTCGCAAAATAAAACATTATTGAAAACAAATTCTATGGTTTGTTGTCTTTATCATTCTAATATGATGTTCGACGCTGTGATAAATAATGTTCAATATACATCTGCAACACTAAATTACGCTATCTAAATTTAATATACCATTCATTTCAAAATATTTTTAGTTTTTTTACCCTATGACAACGTGTACACTTTCTTAATTCTAGTTGTGCCTTTAAATCTGTTTGTTTATCAGTGGATCATTCGCATAATTTTTAAGTTAGCGTGACCAAGCTCGGGGTATCCTTACACATGACGTATCCCCGTAACAACAAGAGCCTAACCCTTAAACAGTGGATATCATCAATTGATGCTGCAACTTACAACATTCTCGCTGTTTAAGGGTTAAGCGCCATGGACTAGAAGGACGTTTGCAGGGTCATTATAATTTCTGGTCCTCTCGAGATTCAAAAGGCCCCATTTTTTAAAGTGTTTTATACCCTTACCCACGCGAGAGAGACCAAACTTATCACACATATTTAGAGAGAGTGTTCTATTGTGAGTTTTTTTTTCAGTGTTTACTTATTTACCTCTCTTGTTGTTGCCATGGAAACAACTGAAAGCAATGAAGGAATTTGATTCCTAAATTGAGGTTCTATGAATGATGGGGGGGCGGGGTTAAACCCCACAGTGTAACGTGGGTATTTCATGTTGATGTTCACAATATTTCTTATTTTTCTCTGGTAATATAGTTTCTTAGGACTGTCCTTTATTGTTAATAGACAAGCTTTAGAGCAGTGGAATTATTTGATATAATAATGTATTTTAATTTTTACACAATTAAAGAAAACGTTAGTTTTGTAGCCAACATAAACAAGGAAAAGAAAAATAAACCACTGCTGTGTTTTTGGTTACATAAGTTAACTACTATGCATAGAATATACACGCGTATTATTCCTCTCAAGAACTACAAATAGCAGATGTTTTACTTTATCCCGAATATTATGAACTGCTAGAAAAATTCTGAAGAAAAAATATCTCACTAGCATTGTCGAGTTTTGATTCTAGAGCCACACAAAATTTATCACAATTTTTTTTCAGTATCCTCTCTTCTTTTACAGCATAAAAGAAAGATAAGTGCGAGTGTTCTTTTTGTAAGTGTTATGAATGTAATAAGAAAGTCTAATGTGTACACTTCACTAAGTTTGCTTGTCAAAGGAGTAAAATCTATTTTAATATAGCTTTTAAAACAACCTGCTATTTATAGCTGCTATGAGAAGCAACTCCAAGAAGTAAGACGCCCGGGAAAACCAGGTGGTTAAGGCACTCGACTCGTAATCTGAGGCCACGGGTTCGAATCCCCGTCATACCAAAAATGCTCGCCCTTTCAGCCGTGGAGGCATTATACAGTCAATCCCACTATTCGTTGGTAAAAGAGTAGCCCAAGAGTTGGTAGTGGGTGGTGGTGACTTGCTGCCTTCCCTCTATCTTACACTGCTAAATTGGGGACAGCTAGCGCAGATAGACCTCGTGTAGCTTTGCGCAAAAATTAAAAAAACAAAACAAACCAAGAAGTAGACACTCCAGAAGGATGCACTAGTAAACATTTGACAGAACTTTACACTTCGCTGGAGCCCAAAAATTTACAAAATGTAAAAAAAATAAAAAATAAAATATGATTTATTAAATATCTATACTAATCCCATTGCAAGCAACATGAAGCAATGAATCCAATGTTAATATATTTATTTGAGGAGGTTCTTTTCAGTCAGAGATAAATGTTCATTCTTAACAGCATGGCACATTTGTGGCGAATGAGATAGGACACTCGTTAATAAGAATAAGAAATACCCTTTTCCCTTCATCCGTTATTTTCTTTGACAGAGATCATTTAGCATTGATCAGCTCATAATGATGGAGTCATCTAGTGTCACAGCTTCTTCCGCTCTTTCTCATACATTGGCATCCTTTAACGCTGAAAGCCGGCGAAATAAAGGAAACAGTTGTTGTTTTTAATTTCGCGCAAAGCTACATGAGGACTATCTGTGCTATCAGTCCGTAATTTAGTAGTGTAAGACTAGAGGGAAGGCAACTAGTCATCACCACCCACTACCAACTCTTGGGCTACTCTTTTACCAACGAATAGTGGGATTGATCGTAACATTATAACGAAAGAAACAGAAAGTGCTAAAATTTTTATAAAGGTCAAGCTAACTGCAGACTTTTTCCCCATAGTCCTCTTTGTTTATCATTTGTGCTGAGGAATTGAGAAGAGTTTGAAAGATAAACTTCTTCAGTTAATATGATTTGTTTAATTAGAATATTAACTTCAAAATCGTGGTTTTTAAAATCTTATACTACATATATATAAATAGTGTTTCGTGGAGTCTCTTTGTCTCTCATGATCCAGTCCGCCTGACGAATTGTGGTATTGAACGAAAAGCTTTTTGGAAAGCGATTTGTAGGATATAAAAATAGATGTACACAACTCTAATTTTGACCCGCAACGTACAAATTAATACGCGAGTGGGAAAAACTTTATCTGCAGTTAATCTAATTTTTATAACAAATAAAGGTTATACATATCCCAATATTGTGTTATTTATTTGGTATTGCGTGTATTATTAGCAATATCGTAATGAGTTGCATCAATTTAAAGATTTAATTAAACAACAACAATACATTTTGGTTGATATAACACACAAAGTACATCAAACAACACTTGAGCGAAATAAAAAACACAATAAAATTATGCTTTTACTCCCTCTTCATCAATCACATTTATTTAGTGTAACTTGATGATTCTTTGGTTTCGCTTGAATTTGGCGCAAGCTAGAGGACTATCTACGCAATCGTCCCTAATTCGGAAATGGAAGACTAAAAGGAAAGCAGCCATTTAACACCATCCACCGCCAACCCTTGTACTATTTTTTACCAACGAATAATAATAAGACTGTTATGTTTTGTGAGTGGGATTCGGACCTGCTGCCTTCAGACTGCGAGTTGAACACATTAACCATAAGTCATGCCAGGCCCGTATTTTATTTCAGTAAAGATTTAAGCTGCATATAATTTCAGTTGGACAGCAGACGAATGTGAGTAACTACAAGTTATTTTGTTTTGTTGTGTTTATGATATATCACCCACTGTTGGAGCTAAGCCAGATATTTGACTTTTTTTTTCCAAGATTATTTAGGAGGACTTAAATGTTTTCTTGGAGAGTGAATAAGAAACTTTTTATTCGAAAACTAATAAAAGATCACATAAACATTATATACAAGAGTGGATCGAAAATTAAACAGAATTTTAAACAATGCTGTAGGTCACTGTTGTCTATTCACAAAAGAACGTTTTATACCTCATAAATACGAGACAAACATCTGAAGCTGCTTCTTCAGAACAGGCTTAAAAGATTAGCAAACATTTTTATAAAAGTTCGGTCTTTCGCAAATCTTTTGTTTTACATTAAAAAAATGATGTTGAATCTAATACAGTTACGTGGCACGGTTTATATAACAGTAAAAATAAAGATAACTGATTCTAAGTTCAATGTCATGTTGTGCTAATGCGTGACGAGCAAAACATTTGTCATTAGTCTGTGTACCTGGAGAACAATTCTCTACGGTACAGTATTCGTTTTCCAACAACGGTAATTAATTAAGCCTATCTAAGCAAATTAAGTACATACGGAACAGGAATTAAACGTCTGTAATAAAATAAACAATGTTGCTTGTTTTTTGAATTTCGTGCAAAGCTACACGAGGGTTATCAGTGCTAGCAGTCCCTAATTTAACAGCGTAAGACCAGAGAAAAGGTAACTAGCCTTTTTATCAACTACTATTTTATCACCGGATAGTGGGATTGACCAACACGTTATAACGCTTCCACGGCTGAAAGAGCAAGCGTGTTTGGGGTGACGGAGATTCGAACCTGCGACCCTAATCACCTGGCCATGCCAGGCCCACTGATGTTGTTTAAATGTTAGATACCACAAGATATATTGGGATTATGACTCTGGTTACAACTATATTTAAAGATTTTTTTATACAAATCATGACCGCATTTTGAATTACTTTTGCTTACTCTTCCCGTGAGTAGTTTAACAGTAAGTTTAAGAACTTATAACGCTAAAGTTCAAGGCTCGATCTGTGCAGTGGGTGATATCTCATTGTGTAATTGTGTTCTATACAACAAACAAATAATCTGACTTATACTTTTTAATATAATATTTCAAATTTATTTACCATAACTGGTTCTAGGGTAGGTTTTCACTATTTTATTACTACACTTATTGATGAATAACTGCCCTCAGTGTTAGGTTTTACCCTTAGATACACAAAAATACATGTTTTGATAATTCATTATTTATTTGGAACTTGATACTGGTAGACATTGATAAGTTTGAAGAAAATATCACTTCTTTATGGTGGTATGAAATTCCAAACTAATATGTGATTAATTTCGCATGTTTCACTGGTAAACACAAAGCTTTTGCTGTGTTGACTAAATTATATTAAAAACATTTTCAAAAGGTGAACAAACCAGTCATGTAAAAACCACAGCCTATAGAAAGTCGAGGTGGAATGTATTAGAAGTACATTTTGACAACGTTTGATGTTACAAAATTAGCATGAGGCCACCCTAAACTGATCGTTGTTGGGAAAGGTATGTAACATTCAGGTTATAAAGAGGTGTTCAGATTAAAGTTTAGAATTTCTGAGACGGGCGATACTCCTTGTACTCAATGGAATTGTAAAACAAAGAAATATGGAGCAGCTTGGGTTAGCAGGACCATCCAGAAACAAACAAGTAACAAGTCGTACCTAAAATGTGGTAAGCAGAGTGTATCATTTTATAACAGGTCAGAATCAAAGAACATAAAGGTTATAGGAAAACGTCATCCACGTGCTCCAAGCAACAGTACCCAACGTAATAAAAAAGTATCTCCGTCTGGAAACGAGGCCAGTTGTGTGTAGCTTAAGAAGATAAATCTTTCAACCATTTCTCTCGTTCAACACTCGTCGCATACTTCAAGCAGGTATAGAATGAAAAGGGTATTCATGCCATCCGCACGTAGACATACCGAACAAGTCGCGGGACTCAGCGTATATAAATGTCTGTGCGATTGTATTGTTGATATTGGCACTAAGAAACTGTCTTCACCATACATTATATATAGATTACACTACGTAACACAATTTTGTTCCTGGATAGTATCTGTTATTTCTTAATTGCTTATGTTGTAAAAGTACAGAAAATGGCCATTATGCCCTTCAAACTTTGCTTTTGTGACCTGGATAATGAAATTTAGAAATTAACTTATTTTCTATGTAAAAACGGGCAAATTTGCAGATTTCCATTTACATAAGGTCTGAATAAAACAACATATGAATCAAGATTTACACGTATTTATACTAAAGTTATACAAAAAATGCTTAGAAGTGAGTAATTTTTCGAGATGGCTGCTTTCTCTCTTACGGAGTGGGTACAGGGAGGTCAGAGCAGTGTGGCACTGGGGTGATGGATGATGGAAGGTCTGGGTACATGATAGCAGATGCATTCTTGCCAGCCCGACGTTTGGAAGGGTCCACAATCCAGAAGTAGCAATTGCTTGAGTGGTCAGTAAATTCACGCCAAATTCTTGGAATAGCGAACTTCATGGCTCTCTTTTCCTCTCTGTACCATCCTGCAAATGAGCAAAATAAAATTGTTATTATGAAAAATAAATTTATTTCATCCACAACTAATGTGTAAGAGGTTCATGCAAAATATTTTATACATGATATTTTTTCTGTACTATCGAAAATTAAAAAAATAAATTAAAATGTATTTAACTTTTAAAAGGTCTAAAATTCGTAAAATATAAAATCTTACTATTCAAGCAAGCAAAAATTGTCCGTCTTACCTTCTAGAGTTTTTGTCCGGGCTCGCAGGTAAAAGGAGGTGCCCAGGGTTTGTTTTGATTCCCGACAGGCATGCCGAGATATGCCTTGTATGCTTCACACATTTTAGCAGATGCTGTCACAGAGTACTTTTTTGCTCTTGTTTTGATAAATTGGCCACATACATAGCAGAATGCGTTTGAAGAATACTTGCAGCTTCTTGATGCCATCTCTGATAAAATCAGATAGGTCTATGTGTTCACTTAGGCAGCTAGAACTAATATCATTAGTTGATAGTCGTTGCCAGTAGTAGCACGATGCAGTGATCTGCTATTCACGTGGTTTTCACGGCAGAGGACAATTGAAGTAATTATAAAAAGTGTTGTGCGAGTTTAAGCCATAAAAAATCTACTTGTATATAGATTTGAGGTATTATTTTCTGAAACTAGGTTAGTTTACTTTTTTATTCTTGTTTATAACATACTAACTGACGAAGTCATTCAGCGCACGAGGAAGACGTGGGAGCCTCCAGAGTGACATAGGGGAATCACACCATGCTATTCCACGGCTTGGTGACATACAATCAGGGCATCTCAGAACGGCTGGTATTGGTATTAACACTCTTTTTTGACAAGCAGAGAACAACTTGAAGATGTCCTAGAAAAGTCGAAACGTTGTTTTCTGCTTATCACAAAAAGTGTTAATACCCGCCGTTCTGAGAAACATTTTTGTTTCAAGTGGGTTTCTCTTCATCAACAATCAGTGCTTCGGTTCGCCAGTTAAAAACCGACGCATTCACAGACTTTTGTCAGAAAAAACCTGGTGTGCATATATATATATATAACTTGATGTTCGCTATTTTCAGCAAAACCCAGTATATACATATATATGAATTGGGCAAAAACGTGAATAACAACTATTGTATTCTATACGTAATAAGCAGTTATTAATGCTTACACAAGTACTCTCCTATCAATTACCTACTGAGAAACGATGCGTCATTTAAGTGTCTAAATCTGTGTTAATGTGTCTATCTACTCAAGTGGGCCTAGATTCTTTTTTCTCTCCTATATACGAATGAGCCATGCAGCATTGAAGAGAAAAGACGTCACATGAAACATCCTGTCTTCAACTATAAGCCACGTATTGTTTGTATCTGGATTTTTTTACGTGACTCTAGCTGAAGAAACATGTTACTGAAAAGAAGTCAAGGGCGTCTTGCGTATGCACTTATGTTTTCAAACATGAACAAAAATGCAAAGAATATACCGCAGTTTTGTCTTCCTTTTGCCGGGGGCGTAGAATATAAGGCTCTTTGTTCAGAAACAAATATTATTTTGATAAGTGATACTGTATTAGTGGCTTTATCTCCTATTCATTACATACTTGATTGTGAGATGATATGTTTTATGCTTGGTTGTAACAAAAGTATATATAGAAGCTTTAAAAGCGGCAAACAGTTCTGTGAAGCTAACAATTTTTCGGTTTCAGATTTCACTTTAAAAAGCTCTAACTTCATAGGTCAGTGTTAAATGTTTATGATTAAACATCTTAAAATAACCACTTCTAACAACAACAACGAAAGAAATAAACCGACTCTGAGTTTTACAATTGTGACAGTTACTTTGGACGAAATAATCTTACGTGAGATGATTGCGGTTTTCGGGATAAAATAGCTAAGTTGCTGGTAAGCGGTAAAACTGTTTCTAAACACGTTCGAAACTGATTCATTAAAAACTGTAAACGTCACGTTTATTCCAACTTGTTAAAGCTACTAATCGGAATATTACAATTTTCATAGCAATTATCTTTTTATTCGTTTCGATCATTAAACATTTATATATCAAATATGTCTGGCTTACCTTCCTGTCACCACGTTTCAGCTTAGTCTTAGTGTAATCTGTTAATCAGAATATCTTTTAATGTTGGTTGTCTTTGCAGTAATTGTTCCTGACTACATAAGTCAATATTTTATCCAAATAACACTAAACATTATGGTTTGAACGTCGAAAATCGTCCAAGTACTGGGAGCGAACGCTTTTCTTTTCGTTATTTATTTATACACATGAAATTTCATTGCCAGGTTAACACAGGTTAGATCGCAATTGTTACTTTCCTTATAGCGAACTCTGATTTTTAAAATACCTTTACGGTCAATGAAACCACGATATTTTGTTTATTTATATTTGCAAATCTATTATGCACGCTCTTGTTACTGAGTAAATACATGTTCACTAAAATAGAAAATCTGTATAAACCTCTATGGATTTATATATACATATAGGTGTGTGTATACATATATTCAAATAAACTTTATATTTTCATTGTTTCATTTCATGTTTCATTCAACTTCATTCACTTTATATTTCCTTTTTTAAAGTTAGAAAAAACTTTATTTTATTGTATGTTATATTACAATCTCTGAGTAATGTCTGTTTCTTTCATTTGATAAATGCTTGTTACATTTGTCCATGTAATTACTGCATATTTTCGAACATGATCCTCGTTCGATAAGTAAGTAGTTTAACCAACTTAATTACTGAATTTCTCTTTGTGTTTAGAGAGATGCTTATGTCGGTACTGTAGCTTCACTTAGTAATGAGACAAGGAAAGTTGTGTCTGTAACGCCGTATTTTTCAGTACCGAGAGAGAGACGTTTTGGGTAGTAATCAGTATCTATTAGTGTTGAGAGAGAAATTTGTTAATGCAGTACTCAAAGAGAAGTTTCAGTCGGTAATGCAACTGTGTCATCGTTGAGAGAAAAAAATTTGGTTAGTAATGTCCTCGGTCCTTAGAAAAAAATGACATTTTGTTAATCGGTTTTAATCTTAGAAGCCATTTACTTTTTGGTCTTATCTGTAAATTCCCGCTTACAACCCATCATGGCGGACATAATTCTAACAATGTTCTTAAATTTGAAACTGTGGCATGGTCATGGACTTTATAAAGGATCTTTCACAATATAATGTGACTGTCAAATCTGAGCAAATACTGAGTACGCCTGAACAAACCAGACAGAGTAAAACCAATGTGCTATGTATGACGAAACTAAATATTTATATACACAGTCTAGTTTAAGGGTCCGTATAAACGTGTATTCTTACACTTAGAAACAATTAATTTGAATAAATTTATGTATTTGTATTGTTATAGCTTATTGCTTGTTTTAAACTTTATCGTTAAAACGGTACAAATACTACCTTCAGCTCTTTGTATTTGCACATATATTTGGTTTTAGTAATCACAGTTAAACTGTGAGGATTATGGCTAATATTCAGGATAATGTCTCCCGCACTTTTCTTCGCTCTACCGCCTAGTTAGTTACAGCCACAGCGCGGAGAGGGAACTAGCTCGGGGTAGCACGGCTTCCTATGGTGGAAAGTCGGGTTCCTAGACGTTTGTTTTAGTCTCTTCACACCCTCGCTAGCACCCCTACTGTGCCGCCTGACCCACCTAGCAGTGTACTTATATGCTAGTACCCTCGGCGGCCTTAGGGCGATAAAGGCTGGGCATTCATCTGTCTTAGCTTATAGCCTGCAGAGTCTACGGAACAAGATTAACAAGCCATTCTGACTGGACTAATTAAAACAACAACAACAGCAACTAAAAAGGGCTTGAAACTGTGATAAAACTATAAAACAACCGACTCGAGATTTTTGAATTTTGGGTGGCATAGTCACAAGCAAACCTGTAAAATTTTTATTGACTGACACAAAAATAACGAAACAAAAACTGCACATTTTTATCGTAGAAACGTGTCTACCACGTTCAATTCGACTATCAGCATCATTCTTTGATTAATTAAAAACATAATAAGATATATTAGTCTCCTGTTATAAATTGGAAGAAGGGACTGTTTGGTTTGTTTTGAATTTCTCACAAAGCTACACGTCCTTAGTTTAGTAGTGTAAGACTAGGGTGAAGACAGCTAGTCATCAACACCTACCGACAGCTCTTTTACCAAAGAATAGTGGGATTGACCGAAACTTTATAATGCCTCCACGGCTGAAAGGGCGAGCAGGTTTGGAGCGATGGGGATTTGAACTTGCGACCCTCGGGTGGAAGAAGGGAAGAACAGAACCGGACTACAGAACTGTACTGTAATATTCGTGTTTTAAATCTAAATAGAACTTAGATATTTTAGTATGTTCATCGGCTAAAAAAACCATGTAATTAAATTTAATATATAAATTTCTGATTGGTTAGACCTACATGTTTTTACTCGGAAATATACAACGTAACTCCTGAAGTATAACAACCACAATTTACATTGTATGTTCATGCCTAGTTTGACATACACTGTAAAAAACTGAATAAAACTATATATACAAAATGAGTATCAGTATTTATTTTGTAGAAACATATTAAATGCCGAAAATAAAATATGTATTCAATGAAACTTGAAAAGTATATGACTAGAAATCCTTTGCCGTTGGAAGGTAACATATGAACGTATTCGTATTCATAGAGAGATTAAAAAATATAACAATCGTTACTTGATTAAAATAAACATGTACATAAACTTGGGGCATAATAGCAACGAAGGTTTATGATGATAAAATATGTGTACGAAGACAGGAGCAAAAGTTACATGTCTGCTAATTATACTTCATGAAACTAAGTTTCTAATTAGCATGTAAGGTACTGGAATTGTAATTTTCAAACTTAGACGAACGTTATACGCACATAAGCTTAAGTGCCTGGAAAACACAGATCTTATAAAGTTCAGGTATAGTCATCTCCAATTATGCACTACTGATAGAAAAGAGGCAGCCAGCCAGCATCTCCTGTTGCTACAAGCTCTTTGAACCAAATAATTGAATCTAAAATCATTTTAAAGCATGACCACAATGCAACATGACATCTCGAACTTTGAACCCGTTGATCCACAACTCAACATAGTAAGCCACGCCCGCCTTATATAACATGTTAAAACTTGAATATGGATCTATGCTTATATATAAATATATTTGTGTATGTAAATGACCCACGTTTCTATATGTATGGAGAATACATATTTGTATATATTTAATACGTGGCAATATAAATATTTGTTCTACTTCTAATTTAAAGGCTTGTGGTGTTCTGGTAAGACACCTCTTAAAATTGCCTGAAAGTAAATATCACATTTATCTTTTGTTGTTATTGTTTTCGTAATATATATATATAGTTGAAACGTCTTTTAGACTTAGTGTAGTTTGTGTGAGTTTTAATAGTGATTGTTTTAATTGTGAGGTTATTTCTATAATTTCGAGTGCTTGTGTTTCACGAATAGATTTAGTCTCAAAGTTTATTTTGTAACTTATGCAGCTTTAATGACTAGTTAGTACTGTGTGTAGCAGTTGTAATATTTTATATTTGTAGAGAATTAATTATCTTTTACTTAAATAATTCGCCAGCTATAAAATTAAATTTTGTCATGTTTCATTCTAATCGAGCTTGAAATAGCAATACTTATGACATACTTATGAATGAGCCTGCCTTATTTCAACATGTTTTTTGTAAGGTTAATGAAACCGTTTCATCCAGTTAACTGGCAACTTTGTGTAAGATGATTTTATCACACAAATCTTTAGACCAGGCATTAAACTTAACCAGGGAAAACTGACAAATGATGTAACAAGTAAAGTCATCTGAAGAATTTCACTAAAATAGTGTTATCTAATCAATTTTACAATTAATACTGCTACATTAAATGACATATTTTACACATTTCTACTTATTAACGATATAACTTAGTATAAGAAAACACCTTAGGTAACTGTTTAAAGATACAATAGCTATGCACAAAAGAAAGTGTGCGTGACGTGATTTCTCACGCATACGTCACACATAAACATGTTCAGTATTTTTAAGTTTTTGTCTCTTGGAAAGATGAATAAAGCAGGTTGGATAATATAAATAAAAAAGAGAGATGTATAGGATCTGGCACTTAGAAGCTCAATAGTTTGTTTCTAAATAAGAAAGAGGCTTAACGTATCCAGGTTTCATGTCATTATTATTGTATGAGGATATTATTCTTGTTTTTTTCTTTTCAACTGCACGAACATTCTTTATTGCTTGACTTACATTGTCCTCGACTGCTCTGAAGAGTAGAACAAGTTTTTCATTGAATAGTCAACCAAAACCATGAAACTGTAGAGCGCCTGTCGGAAAAATGATCCGGTGAGACCGCCTGTATAAGGATTCTGCATCGACTTGTTGGTTGTTTTTTTTTTTTTTTCTCACCAAATCAGTTATGGAGACTTGAATTGTCTTGGCAATAGAGATGAACAGAAACAGGGTTTATACGAATGTGAGCAACACAACTATTTATGTGTGTTTTTGAAATTACTTCTTTAATATAGGTGTGTGTATATAAATATATATATATTTACAGTTAAAATCATGTTAAAACAAATATTCTTAAATCAGGATGACACAAGTAAAGTTTGATTATACTATGTATTAATAAACTTCAACTTTTTAAAATGGTTGATGAGTTACACTGATATATAAATCAGTTCTTGTTGGTACTAATGTATAAAATAACACTGACGTATACTAATATATAAATGAGTGCTCAAATGTATAAAATAGTACTGAAGTGTACTGAGATATACATACACAGTAAAGTGTACTGACGTGTTTTCATATTCATTTCTCCTGACTAAACACGTTTTACTGGGTTCAGCATGGCCAGGCGGTTCAGACACTCGACTCGTAATCTGAGGGTCCCAGGTTTGAGTCTCTGTCACACCAAGCATGTTCGTTCTTTTAGCCGTAAAGACGTTATAGTGTAACGGTCAATTTGTTGGTAAAAGAGTAGCCCAAAAGTTGGCAGTGGGTGGTTATGATTAGTTGCCTTCTCTTTAGTTCTACACTACTAAATTATGGACGGCTGGTGCAGATAGCCCTCGTGTAGCTTTGCGTGAAATTCAAAACAAACCAAACCACCTTTTCATGCTAGAAACTTAAGGTCGTTATTGAGTTGAATAACATTTTACATTTCTGTAAAACACTACCGTTCACAAATTTTGCTGGTATTCTCTTCGTCAGTTTCTAGTGCTAGAAATGATAAATGGCTGGTTATCTCTTTTGCAGTGTCTCAAAAAGAGTAGTTCCTGGGAACATATTTCATCACCAGTAATACAAGGATAGACAGAAGTCAATGAGGAATCAACCTTTATCACTTTTACTGCTAAAAATGAGTATAGAAGGTTTCAGAAAGTTTTTGTGTATTTTGTCAAATGTGTCATTTGATAACTCTCTAAGTGTCAAATGTAAAAGCATTTCAGGTGGTAATGAATAACAATACTGAGGTCTAATGCGAAGAAAGAACCAATTCATCTTTGCTACGCTTCAAATTGCCATTCTTTTTGCCATATATTAACGATGACAGGTGAGATGAGTCAAGACGAATAAAACACCCTGAGATGAATAATGATTAAGGAACTAACAAATAATTACCAAAATGCTGAAGAAAAATGGCTAAAAAACTGGCCAAGATTTATTAAGAAACTGGTGAAAATGATTAGAAATCTGTCAAATAAAAAATGAAAAATCTGACAAAATAATTACGGATATATCAAATAATAGCTAAGAATAAAGGGAAAAATCATGAGAAACATGTTAAAGAATGGTTAAGAAACAGGCAAAGAATGACAAGAATCATGTTAAAGAATGGTTAAAAACATGTCGAAGAATGATAAAGAATGAGGAAAGAATACTTGAGAAGCTGATAAAGGATAAATAATGACAAGGTAACGACTAAAGATTTAAGAAACTTTTTTTAAGGATGATTGAGGAACTGGTAAAGAATGATCAAGAATCAGATGAAAGATGATAACAAATTTTCCAGATAATGATTTAAAACTAACGATGAACAATTACGAAAATGGACTAAATATGTTTAAATATCTGATTAAATAATATTATTTGTTTGTTTGTTTTTGAATTTTGCACAAAGCTAATCGAGAACTATCTGCGCTAGCTGTTCCTAATTTAGTAGTGTAAGACTAAAGGGAAGGCTGCTAGTAATCACCTCCCACCGCTAACTCTTGGGCTACTCTTTTACCAAGAAATAGTGGGATTGACCGTAACATTATAACGCCCCCATGGCTGGAAGGGCGAGCATGTTTGGCCCGACGGGGATGCAAACCCGTGACCCTCAGATTGCGAGTGAAATAATATTAACTTGGCCCGACATGACCAGGTGGTTAAGGCGCTCAACTCGTAATCCGAAAGGGTCGCGGGTTCGAATCTCCGTCAGACTAAACATGCTTTCCCTTTCGGCCCTGGAGACGTTATAATGTGACGGCCAATCCCACTATTCGTTGATAAAAGAGTAACCTGAGAGTTGGCGATGGGTGGTGATGACTGCTAAATTAGGGACGGCTAGCGCAAGTAGACTTCTTGTATCTTTGCGCGAAATTAAAAACAAACCAAACTAATAATATTAACTAGCTGAGAAAAAAATATTATGAAACTAACAAAGAGGGATTAAGAAAGCCTTGGAAACACAGAAAAAATAGTTGAAATGCAAGTAAAGAATATTTTTCACCCACTCAAAAGTATATTACAAATTGTCTCTCTTAATAACATAATGCTGATTATGTTATATTTTTAATTATTATTAATTTTTATCTTACTGTAATCACTAAAAGGTAACTGAAGTAAACTTGTGTTTAGAACTAAGGTTTGTTCATTTTTTTATCTCAGAGAAAATAATCAATTATTCTTTGTACATAAAACATATAGAACAACCAACATTTAAAACAAATTCTAGTGACAATATTTATGTACTTCAAAATATGAAAACCTTTCTTCAGTTTTTGTTTTAAAAAACTATCGTAGTTTGTTGTACATAATGTAAACACGTTGTTAATATCCATGGGTGTACGCACATAATTTTTAAAGAACAAATACGTAAAAATACGTTTGTCATATGACATGTGAATAATTGGAAAAGAATGTTCAACATAGTTGTTCCACCTCCCTCCACTAGGCGGTGCTCTTAGTGTGCTAATAATATTTTATTGATTTCTCCGAACCACAAGGCTTCTGGGTGAATATCTGTATAAATGAAATATTAATGGTCGGGAAAAATCGACGCCCCAGAGGGCTGATCAACTGACGGGCACGCCTCGTGACCACAAGCGAATGAAGAATGTTAGCGCAGTGGTATAACTTGGGATATGTTTTGTTACGGGGTTATAATGGTTTACTGATGTGTGATTTATAAGATATTTGACAAACTTCCGAACCTAGTTTAAACTGAGGTGTATTAGACACAACAAATACTTGTATTGACAACTAATGTACTGAAACTTAATCAGGTACCTCATTCACATCCTAGAGAAGAAAAGTATATGCAGACCTGCAGAACAATATGTGATCTGTTTCTTCCGAAATACTTTCTTTCAGTTCTCCGAGGGAAGCAGTAGTCGACACGAGACATTTCTCTTTGCTGGTTATTCAGTTGTCCTGAAAATTTTCTTTCTATACTCGTACATATATATATGAAAGAGATTGTAAAACTTCAAAATTAAGTTTAACAGAATCCATGTTCTTTTTGTTCAACTTATTCATTTCTTTGCTTCATTGTACACGAAGGTGAGTAATTTATTCCCTAAAATGTTTCATAAATAAATCATATTTCTTGAGCTTTTAAACTAAAACTTTGTCTAAAATTAATTTCTGAAACCTATCCTAGAGGTTTTTCTTTAGCACTGGCTTCATGTTGCAGAGGAAAATGTTCTATTTTCATGTACGATATTATGAGAAGTAAGCATTACATGAAGAAATAAATCTAAAGAAATTAAATAAACTGAGTTGTCGTTCAATCTTTCAGTTAAATTATCAACACTCTAATGACAAAATAAAAGCTTCAAACAATATAACAACACAAGTTTCTGGCGAAGAAATCAGAGGTTTTCTTTTCTCTTGGTTCGGAGAAAACACAAGCACTGCATGGAGTAGTAATAAACACTGACGAATCTGTAGAATATACATAGTATCTTCACACGGTTTCGTTATTTATGTTAGAATAGACGTGAGTTCAAAAGTGGTGGTGTTGCTACCACCAGGAGGTGCTGAGAACAACACAACTGTTTGCCTTACAACAAACGTGACTAGAATGGAGCTGAACGTTATGTTATGATAAAAGAATATATCACTTATGTTGATTCATTTGAAATGTCTCGCTTATAAACTAGCCGCAGATAGTAATGTTTTCGTTTCATACAGAGTTTTCTTTGCTAAAATATATTACGGAACGATCGGAAATGTTTTATTTGCCCACCTCTTGCTAAAGTATGTTTAATTGACGAGATAGACAAAAAATATTTTAGAAAGTAATAAAGGATACCTTTACCTGTCTTTAGTTTGAACTTTATGATAGACCAACTCAGAGAAATGAAATCAAAATCAGCAATATTACAAATAATTGTGTGATTTTCAGCAATATTGTGACAAAAAGGACTTTAATGTTAGCCTTGACTAGACGTATAATTAGTTACATCAAAATTACTTAATTTCAGATTCAATATTAATATTTAGAAATTGAATTAATTGAGCAAAAAAATGGAGTGTGAAAGAGAAAGGGTTGTTAATTAAAATGTGATTGTAAACTTGAACAATGAAAAGATAACAAAGCGGACAGCAATAATACTTTTGTGAAGCAAGCTGCGTGGAATTAATAAAAGTATATTATTTCTTTCGTATACTTTAAAGCGAATAACGATGAATATCCGATGCAAATATTTAAAATAAACAACTCATTTTTTGTTTGTTTGTGATTTTAAATACATTATTTTAATCGTGAAATCATTAATTTAGAGAAGTTAAGTGTTAAATTTCTAATAATGTAGGTTGTTCTTTAATAATTTGTTTTTTCAATAAATGCACATCTGTTTTCTTTATCTTCGAATAGGTTCACTTGTAATTACCTGTCATATTTTTTCCGATATCTATAATAATTTCAAATCGTGACAGAGTTTTTCATCACAAGAAATTATTCGAAAGGTGTAAACTTGCGTGTGCTTTACATTACGACTCGTCCTGTCTTTCTTGTCAATACCGGCTTTTAGAGGTTTAATAGGTTTTGCCCAAAGTCCACGGCACGCAATTTAGCCGTTAGTCGCTGAGCTGGGTGTCGTTCTTCATGTCTCTTAGAACGATAGACAAACAACTTTACCTATATCTGTAAAGATTAATGTTTCAGTTAATGTAAAAACGTCATAGCACGCAAACAAACGGATAGTTTTTTTTAGTTAACTACCATTCACTCATGGTGTCTTCAGATTCATTTTGGACGTACAATCATTTCAAATCTTAAATTGGTTTATAGAAGATAGGTCTTATAACATCAGCACATTAAAGACACCGATCCGAGATGGAAGATGAAATGATTGAAGTAGGTCCAGAAACCTGAAATAATCAATCTAGATGATAAATATGATGCAGATACCAACTTGGAAGAACAAATGTTTCTACCAAAACGAAACTTTATCAAGTAAAAAATTCACAGTAGTTTGAATAGGTGTTCTTTTAATTACCCAGTTGCTAATAAATGGGCATATATATAGACTAAAATAATGACATTGTACATGCTTTCTGTGGGGTTTTTACTCAGTGAATACACTTTGAAGTTGAAATGTAAATTCAGTATATCTTGTGTTCCTGACCTTTCATATCTGTGCTCAATAATATACATGTATATAAATCTATTTACGACCTAAATTAACAGAAGTTCTCCCATTTTAACCGAAATTCATTCAATGTTCTTCTCTTGCCACACTTATCCAAGTTTTATACATAATATTGTAGCACTAGAAACGGCTTGGTATGACTAGGTAGTTAGTTTTTGATTCACAAAATCACGTTACTGGAGTTATGATTTACCATATAAATGAGAATGTGTTTTTTAAATACACATAATGTGGAACATGACTAACCAGACACATTAGTAAATACAGTTCCTTTTTTCTCTTTAACATTACTGTTTTTCTGACCTGTTGGTTTTACTGACCAACTGTATGTTGTATATAGAGACATTTTCTTTCATATATAAGTACAGATATTAAAAAGAATATCATTTCCGGTTAAAAATATTTTCCTGTACGACTGAGAACTCAATGTGAAAAATCGCGCGGAAGTGAAAGAAAAACTCTTTTGACTTT
This sequence comes from Tachypleus tridentatus, assembly GCF_004210375.1. Classification (NCBI taxonomy): domain Eukaryota; kingdom Metazoa; phylum Arthropoda; class Merostomata; order Xiphosura; family Limulidae; genus Tachypleus; species Tachypleus tridentatus. Next base: position 86,062,831 of record NC_134832.1, on the reverse strand, counting down.
ACTTGGTAAAAAAAAACACACACAGAAAAAACTAATAACGACATGTCACCATTTCCTTGACCACCAAGAACTCCTTTAAAGCCATGTAATCATCCTCACTTGTCGGCCTCGGTTTGGTTGATCGTGCGCGCCGTCTAGGACTTAGAAACTGTGAAGTTAATGGTGGGATTTGAAGCGAAAAGGTGATGAAACGTTTTAGTGATCTCTACCCTCCTGTACCAGTATCTTCCATTGTGTAAGTCTTTCACTATGGTGCCATTACAAACGTCACTAGCACCTGCGGTGACGGTTTCCGGGTGTTGTTCTCCTTCGGATACAGAAAGCTGCAACATCCGCCTGTCACTAATACTTTAGATAGGACAAGTTAGATGTAAAATATAATTTAAAGTTTCCTAAAAAAATTGTTATGACAAGATAATGATTAATGACCGTCTCTAGATTCTCCTGATAACAGGAGATAACGTTAACCATAAACGCAAGATCTTTGCACCATAAACGTAACTAATGAAAGACCCGAGGATATCTTCCCAAGAACAAGTATGAAAACAGGCAACTAAAGAACTACTTTATGGCATTACCTGTAATTGTTACGCATACACAGAAAACAAAAACATTGGTTAGCAACTAAGAATGCTCTTTTATCTTTCAATAGCCGTCGTTACGTACAGAACGTGTCAAATGTGTTTCACAATTAAAAGTATTATACGTGCAAAACGTGTCAAATGTGTTTCACAACTAAAAGTATTATACGTACAGAACGTGTCAAACGTGTTTCACAACTAAAAGTATTATACGTGCAGGACGTGTCAAATGTGTTTCACAACTAAAAGTATTATACGTACAGGCGTGTCAAACGTGTTTCACAACTAAAAGTATTATAATTAAACGTGGGTTGATCAGAATGATTAACTAGAATTCACAGTATTTGTTGTTCTTGTTTCTGAGGTCTTTCATTAATAACGATTGTTTTTAAGATAATATTTTAATTTTTTCTTTAATTTTCTTGGGACAAAAGCTACATAGCAAAATTTACTGGATAAAACTATAATTTTCAACAACTTTGAATAACCAGCTGTATCTATCACTCTTGAACCCCGTGTAGATATTTTATATTATTACTTCATCTGTCCCCTCCTTGTCTAACATTTTGCTATCGCCTGTTACGTATAAGTTCGAATTATTTAATTCTCTCTCTTTCAAAAGCAGTTTATTAGAAACGAAATTTTATTTTCTTCTCCAAAATATTTCAAGACATTAATATTAATAGAATAAAGTAACTTCATTTTAAGATCCCAGCACGACCAGGTGGTTAAGGCACTCGACTCGTAATCTGAAAGTCGTGGGTTCGAAGCCCCGTTACACCAAACATGCCCGCCCTTTCAGTCGTGGGGGCGTTATAATGTTACGGTCAATACCACTATTCGTTGGTAAAAGAATAACTCAAGAGTTGAAGGTGGGTGGTGATGACTAATTGCCTTCCCTCCAGTCTTACACTGCTAAATTAGGGACGGCTAGCGCAGATAGCCTTTGAGTAGCTTTACACGAAATTGAAAAGCAAACAAACGAACGAGAGACACTGTCTTTTACCCCACGTGAATAAACTTCAGTTAACGTACGCAAAATAACACGTGAAGTAGTTTAAAGCGCTCATAACTAATAACAATAGTGAACTATAGACGACAATGAACGATGAAATTAATATTCCATACAATGTACGATTGTATAATGGAAAAATATTTACATAACCACAGGTATAATACTGAATGATAATAATATTATAACGAATATTCTCTCACTGAACAATAAATGAATTTTACTACATTAGGCTTCAAATGACACAATACTGAATAACCAAACTCGCTTGATGTAAACATGTATTTAAGTTAATGAAGTACTGGAAGAGGAAAATTCTGCTGGATAACAGATATTATCGCTCAATTCGTCATGCAAAGACATTTTAACCGTAGGATTTGTCTATAAAATTACATGATTCGAACTTTAGTGATATATATTTATAATATGATTGAAACATCACTATTTACATCTTCACTACGCATGTTTTACTTTCATTAACAAAATCGAAGGTAAACATGATACTTAAAGAATATAAAAATAAACAGATGTAGCTGATGTTTATTAACTAATTATTGGAGTCAACAAAGTTGTTTAATGGATAGAATCATTATTTTTCTCTAATACTCAATTTTTAGCCCGGCGGGTAACGTCTTGTAAAGAAGCATCTCTTACCTGCAGACTGGACTACGTGAAGCTGATTTTAAAGAGTTTTAATTGGTGCTCATTAACCAATAATTGAGGCCAACACATTACATTTCTTTCAATTTTATTTTACGAATATTGCTGGTTATTGTTTTTCTAATGCCCAGTTCTTAGCGCAGCAGGAAACGTTTTAGCAACAGCTTCTTACAACAAAGGATTGCATTATCTAAAGCTGATAATTATGCGTTGAGAATTTACATACTTTTGTACATTGTTATTGTTTTGAGTTAAGCACAAAACTACACAACGGGCTATCTGTGCTCTGCCCACCACGGGTATCTAAACCCGGTTTTTAGCGTTGTAAGTCCGCAGACATGCCGCTGAGCCACTGGGGGGCGCTTTTGTACATCATTCAGAATAACGTATAAATGTTTGTTCACGTATTTCAAAAATATGGCTGAGAAAAAAATAAAAATAAAAATTTATTAGATTTTAGCAATAATTTAACATTTTCTTTTACTTTTGTTTTTCTAGAAATCAAAATAATATTGATTGGTGAACAAACTATTTGGATTATATTCCAATAATAAACCAACACAAACTTTTCTTTGAAAAGAAACAACAATAAACCAAACAGCTTATGATTTATATTTAAAGTCTAGTTTATTGTCTCCTATGGATCCTCATGTAATAACAGTTTTTGCGTCGTTCAAAAGAGAGTTATCATAAGTGAACGACGTGATATTTATTTATGTATACTTTTCTTGTAGCAGAAGGTTTACAAAACCACTAAGATCAGTTAATTTCTTGCCACTTTATAAATGAAAAATAAAACCGCCTTTCTCGTTAATCTAATCTACCTCAAATGTTTTGATTTCATCAACCCGTGAATTTTTTTGTATGACTTCTTAAGCCTAAGGACTCTACAAATGTTTCTTTTAAAGTGACTAATGATAAAACCGTATAGATTTCTACCTTGAATGAGTGCAAGATGCAATAACGAATATAAACATTACTAGTCAAGTGTATACCTGTGAACGATCACGTCTGTTTCAGACTTTACGAGGCTAACCTAGTCACTACAGCCTAGCTTCACCCTTCATTGGATGAACACAAGTTGGGTAGTATTTTACCTTGTAGCGGCAAGTTCCGTGCTTTAAGTAGCTATTTGTGTGCACGTTTCGCACCTTGGGAGTTTATGAGCATCTTGAGAGAGTCTGTACCCTCATTATTCTACTAGAACGAAGGATAAGCTTGTTTTCTGTTGTGTAGCTGCAACTGAAGAAGGTATACATCACACACGCGCACACAACACTAGTCTTAAGCACAGCTTGAAGCCCGAACCTTTGGAAAATTTATGCCTAATGCCTTTCTTAAAGCCTGCGTGGTGTAGAGAGTTTCCAATCTAAAAGAGATGCCGTTTTGCTCATTAAGACTGACCAGTGAATATGTGGGATAAAACAAGTGACCACCTAGGGTCTGGCATCCGATTTAAACTTCTTCATACACAATCATGAACTGGTACTGCCAAAACCATGTTACTGATTGATTGTCCAATCTTTTACTATGGCAAGCCGCAAATTGAAATGTACATAATTCTTATAGGTGTTAATTACAAAGATAAATAGACTATTCTATAATGGCCAAATACATCCATCACTACAGGATCGTGACATTATCAGTAGGTATATTCTCTTATAAGTAATAATGTCTTCAATATATAAGCTGGAATACCGACAACCGCAATATGTTTAATATGCTGTTGTAATAATGATGAATCCAATGTGAGAAGATAGAAGTGTGTGAGAAGATAAAAGAGTGTGTTGCCTTTGTTTTCTGAAAGGACTAACATCAACTAATTTCAATCCAATTTAAATTTGCTATAAAGAAATAAATAGACAATAACAACCATTAAAATCCGCGCGTTGAGAGGATCACGAATTCGAATCCGCGTCGCTGAATACGTTCGTCCTGTATGGTCGTCGTTTGGGCCGGCCACCTGGCTGTAAAAATTCTTGGCTTACAAAATAACCGGTCGATTCCAAAATAGTTGGCATTAAAATCCTTAAGGAGAAAAAGAGCCATTAACGTCCAACGAAACTTATTAAACCATGTTCTAACTATAACACTTTACTTAATAAACCATGTTCTAACTATAACACTTTACTTATTAAACCATGTTCTAACTATAACACTTTACTTATTAAACCATGTTCTAACTATAACACTTTACTTATTAAACCATGTTCTAACTATAACACTTTACTTATTAAACCATGTTCTAACTATAACACTTTACTTAATAAACCATGTTCTAACTATAACACTTTACTTATTAAAACCATGTTCTAACTATAACACTTTACTTATTAAACCATGTTCTAACTATAACACTTTACTTATTAAACCATGTTCTAACTATAACACTTTACTTATTAAACCATGTTCTAACTATAACACTTTACTTAATAAACCATGTTCTAACTATAACACTTTACTTATTAAACCATGTTCTAACTATAACACTTTACTTATTAAACCATGTTCTAACTATAACACTTTACTTATTAAACCATGTTCTAACTATAACACTTTACTTATTAAACCATGTTCTAACTATAACACTTTACTTAATAAACCATGTTCTAACTATAACACTTTACTTATTAAACCATGTTCTAACTATAACACTTTACTTATTAAACCATGTTTTAACTATAACACTTTACTTATTAAACCATGTTCTAACTATAACACTTTACTTATTAAACCATGTTCTAACTATAACACTTTACTTAATAAACCATGTTCTAACTATAACACTTTACTTATTAAACCATGTTCTAACTATAACACTTTACTTATTAAACCATGTTCTAACTATAACACTTTACTTAATAAACCATGTTCTAACTATAACACTTTACTTATTAAACCATGTTCTAACTATAACACTTTACTTATTAAACCATGTTCTAACTATAACACTTTACTTATTAAACCATGTTCTAACTATAACACTTTACTTAATAAACCATGTTCTAACTATAACACTTTACTTATTAAACCATGTTCTAACTATAACACTTTACTTATTAAACCATGTTCTAACTATAACACTTTACTTATTAAACCATGTTCTAACTATAACACTTTACTTATTAAACCATGTTCTAACTATAACACTTTACTTATTAAACCATGTTCTAACTATAACACTTTACTTATTAAACCATGTTCTAACTATAACACTTTACTTATTAAACCATGTTCTAACTATAACACTTTACTTATTAAACCATGTTCTAACTATAACACTTTACTTATTAAACCATATTCTAACTATAACACTTTACTTATTAAACCATGTTCTAACTATAACACTTTACTTATTAAACCATGTTTTAACTATAACACTTTACTTAATAAACCATGTTCTAACTATAACACTTTACTTATTAAACCATGTTCTAACTATAACACTTTACTTATTAAACCATGTTCTAACTATAACACTTTACTTATTAAACCATGTTCTAACTATAACACTTTGAGAAACTTCAATAAACATTTCTATTTGCTTTTTCATAAATCAGACACTTTCCAAAAGAGTTAAGATAAGCAGCAGTTAGTTCTTAGGTTAGTTAAGACAATAAAAATAAGTTAGTTATTAAAATATTTAGGTAAATAACAGTTGTTTTCATAACCGTTACGCTAAACAATAAATTTAATGTTTTGTTTTTTGAATTTCGCGCAAAGCAACAAAAGGGCTATCTGCGCTAGCCGTCCCCAATTTAACAGTGCAAGACTAGAGGGAAGGCAGCTAGTCATCACCACCCACCGCCAACTCTTGGGCTACTCTTTAATTAACGAATAGTGGAATTGATCGTATCATTATAACGCCCCCACGCCTGAAAGAGCAAGCATGTTTGGTGTGACCGGGATTCGAACCGTGGAGTGCCTTAACCACCAGGCCATATCGAGCTAAATTAAGTTAGTTTATAAAAGAATTAAGTATGCAACATTAAATCGATCAGGTCTTAATAGAATAATATTAGATAACAACTAACAGACTTTAAGGGTGTTAAAACAGGAAGAACAGTTAGTTTTCAGGGTCTTTGTATACGAATATCTCATAATTAGATAGGGTTAATTATAAACAAAAAAATGATTTATGTATGCTAATGCAGTGGAGTATCGATGAAAGTTCTAGCCGCTGTGTTTTATGGGATATATTTGTTATGTATATACTTATATATATATATACTACTTTCACGACAAATTTCTAGCATAATGATGCTATTAAACATTTACATAGCAAACTTTATTAAACAATGTAGAAGAATCTTTTTTTCTTTGGAAACAGAAAACCTCCCAAAACGCTTAATATATCAGCAGAACCCAAATTTATACTCTTAGGTTAACTTGGAGTAACATCCTCATTCGACCCTAACTGTCAATGGCATTTATCTGGACACATATTTTCTGGCGTCCTGATAATAGGCAAGGTTTTAAGCTAGTAAAAACTCATAACCTTATAAGTACAGTCGAAATCAACGGTTATTTGTACAAGAAACTGCATACTCCTCAAGCCGACCGATCACGTTTCAATGAGTTTTTGACTTCGTCTGCTTAAACGGGGTGTCGAAAGTCGGTGTCTACGTACAGTGGAGGATCTATAGAAAGTTTATCAAAACGTGTGGCCTAAGACTGACTTGCCATGCTTCACAGACATTCATTACCATGATTATTATGGGTCAAAACTGTGCATAATCACAACCATCAAAATAAACTCATTCAAGAATGTAGAAAATACTTCCAAGTACAACACGTGAACATCAATATATGCAAAAGCCAAGTGTCATTCGGTCACGTTCGATTTCTCCGAATGTCGTGAGTTACACCAGCCCAAATTCCCTTTTTTACTATAATACTTCATCTTTTGATTGCTCCTTCTACTTTTAGTCGAATTTAATAGCTAAAATTGTCATAAATGGCTCTTAAATTTGGGCACTTTTCTGCTATTGGCAAGAACGGAGTTTTCAGGACCGGATCAAGTATGGTGTTATATGTGTGACACCACATCATCATGACGTTAAGCTACGTAGGATCCAAATAGGAAACTCGGGAAGGCTCCTATGAAAAACAAGTAAACAGCTAATGCAAATCTATGCTTGGAAAGTGTTACGAAAAAGTCTTTGTTTAAACAAACTGAAGACTGTTTTTTTTTTTAATTTCGCGAAAAGCTACACTAGGGGTGTCTGTGCTACCTGTCCCTAATTTAGCTGTGTAAGCCTAGCCCACAACCAACTCTTGGGATACTTTTTATATCAACGAATATTGGGATTGACCGTCACATTATAACACCCACACGGTTGAAAGGACGAGCATGTTTGGTGTGACGGGGATTTGAACCCGCGATCCTAGATTACGAGTGGAATGCCTTAACCACCTAATTATGCCGGGCCCAAACTGAATATATTAATTATCTGTAGGAAACAGGACGATTGTTTACCAGAAGAAGAACAGAAATATATGCAGTCATGTGGTCATAATGCATTTTAATGTTGTATCCAAAGGTACCGTTGTGTAGTATGTTTAATCAGATATATATATATATATGTAGTGGATTCAGGAGCAATGTGAAACATGTTTCTGAGAAAGAAAATTTTATATTTCTCTTAGTCATTTATTTTGTATATTACAAGTTTTATACGAAATACTTTAGTTTTCTAATGGTCTCCAGTCATTCTTGTGGACTTTCACAGTAGTTATTCTTACAAAATGCTATTAACCTTCAATGAACTATTTTATCAAAAGAATCGCATAGTAATATAGATTGTATTCCTCATTCAGTCAGACAAATATATTTATATTTATCCCTTTCGCGGTACAGCGTATTGTCTGCGGACTTATAACACTAGAAATAGGGTTTCAATACACTACAGATAGCCTAGTGTGTAGTTTTATACTTAATTGCAAATTAACAAACTTATATTCGTAATATACCAAAAGTGCTTTGTGGAGCTGCGGTCCTGATTAGCATCTAATTAAAATTGCAGAATGAGCACAAAAGCGAGAAATAAACAGTGAATTTCAAAAAAAAAACAACATGTGAAGTAAAATTAATTTTTAAGTTAAAATAGATTTTTTACTTTAAAGTGTTTATGTTTACTATTTACGACTGTTTTCTAAGCTTTTAATGTTTCTGTATATTATGACATTTTGCTTACAATTAATCTATTATATATGTATATATACTGACCTGATTTTTCATTTGGAAAACTTTATCACTTCTATTATTCCTTATACTCATTACTTTATCAACTTTCTTCAACAACTCTTGATCTCACTTTTGTTACCATGGTAAATTGTGTTAAAGCTATTTTTCTTTTCTACAATGAACCATTGATTTTGCTTTTCCACATAAAAATTATGTTAATATTGCTTTCTTCTTCATGTTAAGTTACATTAAAATCCTTTTTTTCCATGATGGATTCTAGTAATGTTACTTTCTACTCTATTATGAATTCTATTAATTTTGAATTGTTCTCCATTGTGAACTATCATATATTAATCTTCTTTGCTTTCAGTCATTGACTTTAGAATTTCTATGTTGGACATGATTTAGTTCAGAAATCTTGCAGAACGTGTTCTTAGTGTGTGCATAATATAGTTCTCAGATCCTTCATTGGGTATGGCCTAGCAGTTAATATAACCGTACTGTAAATCTGAAAGTTCATGAGTCACTTTTTGTTGCCACAAAAACGTGCTCTGTATTTTGGGAATGTCGGTGCCCTAAAATAATGATGTTTAAACCCGACTTTTTGGTTTAACAAGAGTAACCAAAAACATTTAACAGGTGCTGTTGACTTTCCTTCATATTAGTTTTTAATAATAGTTGGCTTTACGAAGATAGGTTTTATGCGGCTTTGCACGAATATTCTCAATAAAGAAAGCACAGATCCTACAAATGCACGTTTTCTGTATTTGCAGTTCCCGGAAGTTCGGTGAAGCTCGTGTTTTCACTTCATTTGTTGTGTGTATATAAACTAATCAGAAGGTAAAACTTTGGTTTCAAACTATCTTTAAGATATTTCCTGGTAAACAGTAACTGATAAAGAGATTGTGCTAGCCTTTGACATAATATAATACCAACAAAGGAAAAATTCTGACATCCACGTCAAACCAGTTAACATGTTAACTGGAACGTGTTCAATTTCAGCCCAAATAATAGAGAATGAAAAGGAAAGCCATTCTCAAATGTGAACAATTATGTAAATTTGGCAAGTGATTGATGTAACAGAAAATTATATATATTAACATCTGTATGAAGTAACTCCTTATACTCCTGTATATACTATATGTATTTCTTATACTCAAACCAAGCTAATATGTGACATGAACCTCTGCGTTAAGTGGAAATACTGTGTTGTGGAGATGAATACATTTAAAACATTTTAGATCGTGTGAGTTATAAACTTGACATCAAAAAGAGATTAATGAAAATGTATTATGTTGCAAACTTAGTTTTTAAAATAAAGCTAGCTGCTTCATTATCTCGGTTTATATGCGTATTTCTAGAGACGAATTTAATTTGTTTTTACTAGATGATTGTAGATATTTTTATAAACCAATGAATGCAATTGAATATCGACCGATGTCTTACTTAATGTTTCTAATGATAATATGTCTTATTATTTGTGTGCTTTATCAAAACGTGTTTGGGAAAAAACTGGAACAAACATTAACTGTATGGATATTATTATGCACTAAACACAGACCATCTTATAAGTTAGACAAAGACGAATGACAGAGTTAAAAGAAAAAAAAAACAGAAACAAAATTCATATAAGAAACAGAGTAAGAAAGAAGGATATTGTTAAACGGTTTGTAGAGCCAGAGAGTTTCTAAGGATAATTTTTGACAACCTGGAGCTAAGGCGTTTCCAAGGAAGAATATTTTTTGACAATGTGAACCCACGGCATTTCTTAGGAACGATACATTTTGACGGTAAAGAGCCAAGGCATTTCTAAAGAAGGATAATATTAGACGGTGTAGAGCCAAGGCATTTCTAAAGAAGGATAATATTAGACGGTGTAGAGCCAAGGCATTTATAAGGAAGGATAATGTTAGACGGTGTATTTGTTTATTCTGAACTTCGCACAAAGATACACGAAGGCTATCTGAGCTAGCACACTCTAATTTAGCAGTGTAAGAACTAGAGGGAAGGTAGCTAACCGCCAAATCTTGTGTTACTCTTTTGCTAACGAATAGTGGAATTGATTGTAACATTATAACTCCACCGCGGCTGAAATGGCGAACATGTTTGATCTGACGGGGATTTGAACAAGTGACTCTCAGATTACGAGTCGAGCGCCCTAACCATGTGGTCATGCCGGGTCATAGACAATGTCTAGGGTAAGACCTTTATAAGGATGGTTAATCTTAAAGGGTGCAGAGCTCAAGAACACAGCATTTTAAAGCTTTCCATGTTTTGTATGGCAACCTAATAAGTCACACAGCGGAGCTTTCATTGCAATATTATGTTCTGAAGCCACACCCCTACCCAATCAGAACGACCCATCCATGTGAAGGCAACGGTTACACATGAAAGTGAGAACTCCAACCGAAAAATATAAAAAAAAAAACTCTTGTGGTGAAGCTTATCCTATCTACTGACAGTGTTAACAAGACAGTCAAGAATAATTTAGATTTTATAATAGGGTACAAAAGTTCACAATTTGCCTGCCATAACTTGAATTCAGTGATCGGAAAAGCTTGACTTAAAGCAACTCCATTTGACTCCATTATTGTCAGTTCATCGATTAAGTAGGTCCCAACGGAATTTCGTGTCTTTGAATTGCTTAATCGTGACCTTGAAGTCTAACTTTCATGTACATTGGATAATCTGTGGAAAGGTAGTTGAGAAAAAGTATATCGCCGTCCGTCGCAGGAGCTTATTGTAATAAATATTGTGGTATTAGCAACTTTGTCTATTTATCACAGACGACCGATGGTAATAAAAGTTAATTGTAAAGGTAGAACGGCAACTGGAACATATTTTTAATAAATCGTGATTTATAAGTGAATATAGATAGAGATGTGTGTGTGTGTGTGTGTTTTCTTGTAGCAAAGCCACATCGGGCTATCTGCTGAGCCCACCGAGGGGAATCGAACCCCTGATTTTAGCGTTGTAAATCCGGAGACATACCGCTGTACTAGCGTGGGCTATAGATAGAGAAAGATGGAGAACGAGGTGAGAAGAAGTGAAAAGATGAACAAGACGATTTAGTAAATAGTTTAGAAAATAAAATACAATAAAAATATAGAAGTAAAAACTTACAGAAGATGAATAATAATTAGATTACAAGGAAAGGGAGTAACTGAAGGTATGGATGTGGTACTGAAGGAGAAAGAAAACAAGATTAAACAGTACCATATAGAATGGTGCAAATACTGTGTTCTTTAACTATACTGATATTGCCTGTAGTGATTTTCATAATAAACTTTTAGATTTTTACAAGTGGTCTTAAATGACTTTAAAACAAATAAGTGATGGTTTAATATATAAAAAAAACATAAACAGGTAAACACGTTTCTGTCTTCTTTTTTATATTATAATATGAGACAGTTGGTCACATATTTAATCATAAACTGAGTCATTTTTTGAATGATGTCTCTGAAAAATAGGACATCAGCCTCCAAGTGAGGCCCACTATAAAACATGATGGTTAATGGGGCACAAAACCCGTGTTTATATGTTATGGTGATCATTTTTGACGAAAAATCTGTTAAGTATGTTCTTTCAGAAGTGAGGCATAGTTGCTCAGTTTTCTTCCTGCGACTAACTGTAGTCGAACCGTGAGGGTTTGACCGATCAAAGACCCAGCAGGGGTTTGTTGAATACGAAGAGAGCTGCTCGAGCGAGTCATTATCAGTCTCAGCGGAAGCAAACTCAACAGTGGCAGCAAGATGGCTGTCTCTCCCTCTTTTCTTTTCGAACTCAGGCTGTAATTGCTCGCTTTTATAGTGAGGAGGTTCCCCGCAAAGCAAAACAAATCGCAAGTAGTTTCCGCCAACTGCATGCTTCTTTGAGTCCGTTTAAGGTCTGTCCTCAATAGAAGAAGGAGCGCTACTTGTTCTTTAGCAAGTGAAAGCTTTTAAACAGCTTGCGTTACAACATACTCGCGTGTCTTGTGGTTTCAGGAGTCATGCATCACGTGAATGAGACGTCTTGAGAGTTGTACATTGGCAACCAGAATTTTTGTCGTTTTATCCAAAACAGATATGCTTGTAAATAAGTATAGTATTATAGTATTAGGATACATCTGACACGTAAATCTTAAAAGTTTGGAAGCTCAAAGTCCAATGATACACTTTAGTCAGATTTTACATTTAATTTGTATCTTACACGAACTTGAAATGTATTTTATTTAAACTTATACTTCACAATATTTAATTCAAACAAAATATATTATTTAATTTAAATTAAAATATTGTACTTAATAACCAAAGAAGTAAATGTTGTTTTTTTTCAGGGGTTTTTAGTAGTCAAATCTTCAGTGGTACATTTGTGAAAACTAACATTTACAATTTATTAATATAGTGGTTTAACACGTTTCTCAGGGTAAATTTTAAAATTCCAAATATCATTCAACATATAAACACAATTTAGTGCTACTGTTAACTTTAAGTGACACTTAGAATAATAAAGTTGTTTAACAACCCATATTAGATGCGTAAGACATTGAATACAAGAACATTTTTCAGCAGCTGGGTTGAAGTTTTTTCGAAGAGGATTCACTTTAGTAGCCTATCCAAAACTAAATTTGTTGTTACTAGCCAGTACCAAAATAACGTTAAATGTATTAATAATTTTCAGCATGTAGTCTTGTAGATTGATGTGTTTTTAATATGGTTTAGCTTCGTCTGTTCATTTTTAGTAGTTTAATCCTTCGAAGGGGCCCGGCATGGCCAAGTGCGTAAGGCGCGCGACTCGTGATCTGAGGGTCGCGGGTTCGCGCCCGCGTCGCGCTAAACATGCTCGCCCTCCCAGCCGTGGGGGCGTTATAATGTGACGGTCAATCCCACTTTTCGTTGGTAAAAGAGTAGCCCAAGAGTTGGCGGTGGGTGGTGATGACTAGTTGCCTTCCCTCTAGTCTTACACTGCTAAATTAGGGACGGCTAGCACAGATAACCCACGAGTAGCTTTGTGCGAAATTCAAAAACAAACAAACAAACAAATCCTTCGAAGTCCTGATACAAACTAGCAGTGAAAATTTATTCAGCAATAAAAAATGGCGAAAAATAGAGAAATTGCGTGTTTTCAGAAAGGAAGTCATCTGAGAAAGAATATAGAAAGGCAGACAATGTTAAGATTTACTGCCTAACCTTGGTTCTATTGTGTTCATGTGTTCCCCATCTTGGTCGATAAATGTCTTTTTGAAATCGTATGCAGTATATTCTTCAAATTATGCAATCACAAGTATTAAGTGCTTATTACATAATTAGCACTAAAGATTTTCAGATATCATACTGGCTGTATATTGGTCGTTTCATTTTAACTCCTGTAAGAACAGAAACATGTACTAAGATTACAATGCAGGTCAGGTGATAACATCTAGTAACGTCAGGAACCTTCTCTTCGCAAAAAAAATATCGTGATTGCACATAGAGATTAAACAGACGTGTCAATACGTTTTAACAAACAAATATGAATGATTACTTACGTGGTATTGCACATAACTTAAATTACAAATGATAACATGGTCAAAGTAAATAACATTGGTGATTTTTGAACATTTTAAATGATGTGATAAAATTGCGTTTTCTGATAGTTTTTCAATTCTTATTAAATATCTCAATTTTTTACACATATATTTATATCCTTCTATATTCCCCTAGTGGCACAACGCTATGTCCGCGGCTTAAGATCACTAGAAACTGGGTTTCGATACTCATGGTTTGTGCTTAATTTCAAACAAATAAACATTATGTATTAAATAATATCGGTCCATTTCGCTTCGCAAGTTCAACTTTCTTTAGTATATTATACATTAATTGATAATTGAAAATCGATCTAAAAATTAGAGATTTGATTAACTGTTATTTCGAAGAACTGGTTTTTGAAGTTGTTTTTTTTTTTTTTTTTACGGAGAATTTTCAGTAATGCTGTTGTTGTAAATTTAAGAGTTACGGCTGGCACACGAAACGAAGTCTAATGTCATTATATAGAATCAAAGTCATAAGAGGAAGATAAGGAAAATATTGTAGGTGAATACTACAGTCTGGTACATGTTTGGATCTTGATATTTTTTACGTAGGTAAAGCAAGAAATGAAAGCCACTCAGTGTGTAAACAGTATTCGTCATGTCTGAACATTAAGCTTGTTTTGAATTTCGCGCAAAACTACACGAGGGCGATATGCGCTAGCCGTCACTAATTTAGCAGTGTAATACTGGAGGGAAGGCAGCTAGTCATCACCCCTCACCGCCAACTCTTGGACGACTCTTTTACCAACGAATACGAACTTTAATCTGATTACAAGTATATATATGCATTAGACAAAACAGCGCTTGGACATAAGTTTAATAAACAACACGAAACCAACGTGTCGACCGAAACATGTTGACATGTTTGTTTGTTTGTTTTGAACTTCGCAGAAAGCTACTCGAGGGCTATCTGTGCTAGCCGTCCCTAATTTAGCAGTGTAAGACTAGAGGGAAGGCAGCTAGTCATCACCACCCACCGCCAACTCTTGGGCTACTCTTTTATCAATGAATAGTGGGATTGAATGTCACATTATAACGTCCCCACGGCTGAAATGGCGAGCATGTTTGGCGCGACGGGGATGCGAACCCGCGACCCTCAGATTACGAGTCGCAGCCTTAACACGCTTGGCCATGCCGGGCCCAACATTATATAAATAAAGTTATTGTGTACATGGAATGTTGATGTCGTCATGTTCATTACAACTACATGGTTCCCCCTTTAGGATAAGGTCAAACAGTTCTAGCTGACAGCATCAATCTGGGATAGTGGATCAAGAAATATCTTGGAAATTTATAAATTATTTACTTCTCTCTTAGGACTAAGCACAATAATTTTTAGTTTGCACAGTTAGGTGTTTACTTATGTTTGTTATGAAATTTGTTGGTTGCTCTGTGTGGAAGGGTGTATGTTCACTTATTAGATAGGAACAGGGGCAACCTGTGGTTCACACGTAAGTAAACGTTCCCTTATTTTAATTGATTGTATTCTGCGGGTATTGAGGACATTCTATTATATAAGACAATTCGTATGGCATTAGTTAGATACTGCCGAGAGTGAAGACTGTACTATTCTTTGAAGTGAGTGAAAAAGAAAACACAAAGTCAATTTTATTGCCAGTTGAATTTTGGGTTTCTATCATCTCTCATGTTGGAGGAATGAAATGGTAAGTTAGCATTGAATACCATATCGAAGGTCACAGCTAAATTTTACCCTTTGAGAAAGTCTGAGTCTTCATTTATAGTAGGTATGAAACGAGGCTTGTTGTTAAACATTCTCTTGCTTACAATAAATTTATTCTAAGGAAGACAAAATCAGTCTTAACATATTTTTCTACATTCTGCTGTTGACTTCAAACACAATGTTTAATCAGGCAAACTGTATAATAGTTCGTTGGAGCTGAGAAAAGAGTCTTGTCAGGTGTATGGTTAAATAGAATTCTGTATTTCAATTTCTTTGGTCATCTTTACATAAAAACATCATACATTAATTTTGAGATATAATTGGAGTATTGTGTCCGTTAGATTTCTAAGGCTTCATCAGTTTCAAACCAGTGTTTATTATTTTTCAAATAGCACAAGGAGGTGTGCTCAATGTAGCTGTAGATTTTTCCATAATCATTCATAGCTTTGGAATTGTGGATGAAGTGCTGTTTTGCATTGAGTTAAGGTTGGATTTTAGAACCTATTGTAATTCTAATGATTCTGTTGTAAGAGATTTTAAACTTCCTTGGAAAACATTAAATGTTCCCTTATTTGATGTACTATGTTTGTTGGGCCTAAATCGTTAAACAATATTACGGTGTGGGCATCTTTCCTTGGAAAGATTGTAACATATATCTACAGCACTAAGTTTACCTATAATACATGATACTTATGAATAGTTGAAAAAAATAAGTGTATAACGAATATATAGGTACTAAACATACTGTCAAAAACTTCATAACTCACATCCAAAATATCACGTAGATATAAATTATATGTCAGCATACCATTTATATAGAACAATATGTTAGAATGATATGTAGGTTCTCCAATGTAAGTAACGTCTTATCTGGGTTACTTGGATGTGGTAGAAGTCATAAAAAATAAGCAGCGTGTTACTTTAGTATTAGTTTTAGATTTAGTAACAAAATACGGTGATAGTGTTGCTTACTATTTTGGTATCGGGCGAATATTGCTTATCAAATACAGCTAATATGGTTTAACTAGTTTTGTTTACTATCAAGGTTTTAAGAATCGTAACTGATGTTTGTAAATGTCTATTCATATCAAAACGATCCCAACTGGATATATGGATTTTTTTTCTCACGTACATTCAGGCTATTATTATATTTTGTTTATATGAGTAAAATTTAACTCTTTGAATATTAAAAGAAAAAAGTTCTATTATCATCACTTGTATTAATGTAATATATGATATGTTATGTTATTTAAATATGAAATGATAAATGTACGTATTCCCTTTCTTATATCACTTTACCACTGATTTATATGTTTTAATTGTGTTTCATTAATAGTCGACTGGACTAGAGCAAGTTAGGTTTAAAATAAGTTTTAAAATATGCGTTGTTTATTTAAGAGCAGCAAATCTTAAGTTTAGTTTTTCTATGACTTATGTTTATTTTATACTGAGATAAAGTGCCGTGTTACACTGATTTGTAATTATAATAGTCTATATATTTGTGTTTAGTTTTCTATCACCTTTTAGTGTTGTAATGTACATTGTTTTTTTTTAATACGTTTTTCGTTCTGCGTATGCATGTCATTCCTGTGACGTAAGTGTTGTCTGCGTATCTTTTAAAGTTCTTTGAACATCACGAAGAAGCCTGTTGAGTCGTTCATACATCTGTACCTTTTCCTTTAGAACAAGATTCAACAGAGATAGTAGCAGGTGCACAACTGAAGTTAGCTACAGAGTAAAGGAACAGAGAATTAAGATGACTTAAAACTATTGTTTTACACTCTTATGTATAAAGAAACAAGCTGATGCCCATTCTATCAGAAAATAGTATGAAATAAGATACAATACGTACATACACTAAATTTCTGGTTTCTTGTTTTACGTATTTGTCATAATAAATTAAAAATAATGTGTTATTTCCAGAATTATTTATGTATTCTACAATTAACTTTATCCTACTTTTGTGACAGAAATAACCTCTTCTTATTCTGAACCTCATTTTTTTTATTACAGTGAAGAGCTGCTTCTTATCCTATAACCTCCTGTTCCTATGACAGTGAAGAGTTTTTTCCTATATTGTATGTCTCTATTTTACTTAGAAGTTTCTCCCTTAATAGTGTCGACTATGTCTTTTCACCTGTGGTTTGTTTTATGAATTTAACTCTTAGCCTTTGTAAAGTATGTAATTCACTTTATTCATTTATATGTTTCTTTATTAAATAAGGTATTTTACACTTTAATATTATATAATGATACTTCGTGTTTAATTTGACTTTGTACGACGTGATATTATGTAGATTAACTTGGCTTTCTCAGTTTTCTACTGAAGTCTTTCAGTTTTTGCCGTTCAAATGATTCGAACTACTTATAAGTCGTGAACTTTTATAGCAAGTATCTCTACGAATATTTGTGACGAGGAATATCCCAAGCATTTGAATACTTAGCGGCTGGTAACTTGTATTAAATAAATAAACGTATCACAGATAGCCCTCGAGTAGCTTTGTGCGAAATTAAAAAAAACAACAAAAACAAGATAAACGTATAGTAAAGTCCGACAGTAAACAGTTTTTTATTGGTTTAAAACAACATTTAGTAGTTTCTATTTACTCCGAATAGCAATTAACACATTAAATTAACTTAAAAAATCAGTATATTTCAGAAGTTTCAATCAACAACCCGCTGTACTGTTGTCCTTATCCAAGACCTTACATCAGAATGTTGTAACATCAGGCGGATTACATTTATTTAACATTTATTTCTTACGCTAAGATTAAAATGCAATAATAATTCAAAGGTAATAATAATTTTCATTAGCTTTTGTCAATTTTCTTTATCACCTTCTAACTACATTACATATAGTGCGATTATTCAAAAGCTAGTTTGTATTAGCCTGAAACAATATACAACGCAGTTACATCATTCAAAAGCTATCGTGTATTAACTTCAAATAGCTTTTAATGTAGTAATATTATTCAGCGACTAACTTGTATAAGCCACAAACAATATTTAATGCAGTGACGTTATTCAGCAGTTAGCTTGTATTACCTTGTAATAATATTCATTATAGTAATATTATTCAGTAACTAGCTTGTATTAGGTTCAAATAACATCATTCTTAGCGTGTAAGATTCAAATAACATTCAGCGAAATGAGATATTTATTTTTAAAATGCCTGTTGTTAGCTTTACACAACATGTAACATCTAATTCTAACTTTAACATGATTCAGCAAATTGTCACATAATCCAGAAGCTTCTAGAAGTTTGAGATAAGAGTCAAATAGTAACGTTATTCAATTTGTAACGGCCTGAAAATTTCAACATAAAGATAAAAGTTGATGTAGTCAACCCCCCAAAAAAAAATCCACCTTCAATAGTCAAACGTTTTGAGTAAGAAATTTAATTTAATCAAACTATCCATACTTTTATCAAATTAATGTAATTTTAGCCATCTTTAAGTTTTACTTTGTACCTTTAGATTACATGTGACTTTTTTTTAGGGGGTCACTTAACAATAATCTTTATCTTATCAGTGAATGACACCGCTACAGCAGATAAGATTTTTCAAATGTAATTATAGAATGTGATTAAAAATAAAATGAAACATTAAATTACGTATGAGGTCTAAAGAATAATTTTATTTTGATTATAATAGTAAACATGCAATTTCCTCCGAAAAAAAGTTAGCTGTTTATATCCTAGGGGACCCTGCATGGCCAGCTGATCAGGGCGCTTGACTTACAATCTGAGGATCGCAGGTTCAAATCCCCGTCACACCAAATATGCTCACCCTATCAATCGTGGGGCGTAATAATGAGGCAACCAGTCCCAATATTCGTTGATAAAAGAGTAGCCCAATTGTTGACGGCGGGTCGTGATGAATAGTTGCCTTTCCTCTAGTCTGACACTTCTAAGTTAGGAAGACAGATAGCCCTCGTGTAGGTTTATGCAATATTCAGAAACAAACCAACAAATATATCCTATTTTCTCGATGTTGTGAAAAGCCTTCTTTCATTCATTCCCGCTGTTAAACATACGAAAAATCACAGTGTTCTTGAATACTTTTGTTCATATAATAACTTTAAATGTCATCATTTGCTCTGGGCAAAAAGAAAAATCACATAGGAAAACTTTGTGATTTGGTTTCCTCGTGTGTCAGCAGACATGATAATCCTAAATCTTTTAATAATACTTCTATAGTATATTAAACACAACATGCCATGATTAAACATAGCTTCATTAAACATACGACATCACATACGCATTTTAAGAAAAAAATGAGAACTTTGCTATTTTGTACGATAGAAAAACAATTAATGTGTTTATAAACTTTAATAACACAAAAATATTTTGATGGGCCTCCTTGAAAAATATTTACCTTAACATAACGTCAGATAAATCAAACACCAAAGCTGTTTCAGTAAAATAAATAATAGTCACAATACATCTATAAAACACAAGTAAAAACAAGAAATCAACAACGATAAAAATCACGTTTTAGGAAGACAATAAGAAAGAAAAAAGCTTCTTGAGGTTAGGGTATTTAATGACAAACTTTACTGTCAAAACAAATTTCGTTATCAGTTATCATTGAAACAATGATGCAGAAGACGTTGATAAAAGTGTCACGAAATAATTGATGCATATTGGCCTGTTTACGCTCTATAGAAAATTTGATGGTTAAACCGACCTCCCAGTTAGTAGCTCCACGTTTGTCTTTAATATGACTCACCAAAAGCCATGAAAAAAAGTTTTAAACTAAATGTATATTTTTAACCATACTATTCTGTATTTATTCTTTACCTACTGTCTAAAGAAGATATAGCATGATAAGATGTCACGATTTCCGTAATAAGAGTTTTACATCATGACATACTAATTTCCTCTTATATTTTGTTTTGATAAAAGTAAAAAAAACAACCTCTTTAGAAAGACAAAGCATAACGTAATATGTCCCCACGATAAAATTTACTAAAGGAAACATTATTATACAATTTATAAATATTTGCTCAATTTTAAATATATTTAACTTATTTCCCATACCGCTACATGGTTACTGATGATGAAAGAAAGAGTTAGTGTGTTTCTTCTGACGCCCTTATTAAAAAGTATAACAAAAATGCTCCTTTCGAAACGTAAAATATCAAAACAGTAAAAACATGAAAATCTGACTAAGCATTTCTGATGAGAATATGCTCTTAAATGCCTTTGTACTTTCTTGTCACAGAATAATTTGCTCGTCCAGGTTAGCACTCATTCTAGGTGGAGTCCAGCAGTAAGTCTTCGGATTTACAACGCTAAAATCAGTGGTTCGATTCTCCTTGGTGGACATAGTAGATAGCTCGCTATGTCTTTGCTATGAGAAAAAATACATACACATTCCAGATGGAGCACAATTAACTATTCACGATATTACATCAACTTTAAAAGGACGACGTATCACAGCCAGGAGACATAAATATCTGTGATTTTTTTTTTTAATGACAAAGTGAGATCAATTACTCTCCACTAATAAGGATATCACTTCAAGAATTGGCCATTCAGGATTCAGTTTGCTTATAAGGACCGAGTACGATTCTTACCTGAATTCTGTTTAATAATTAATTATTTACTACCAAATTTTACTGTGTGTAAATAATTAGCTTACAAAATTATGTTCCAAAGAAAACTTTGTTGTTTTAAGTAAACTTTTGCATCGTGTTAGCAATAGAAACATTATTAATGTGGCTATTATTGTTCTGTTTATCCCAAAAAACAAAACCGCCTAATTATAGTGTTACCTAATGCGGTAAAGAGAAACTATATACATCGTTTGAACTGGGTATTTTAATAAGATTACCACTACGCTTACAGTTGAGGAAATAGTTAGCTCTAACAGCATAGAAAGGAGTGACTGTCTTCTGAGATGATTAGAAGGACATCTAATATCGATGGTATCTACTTGTTGCTAAACTGCGGGTGGGATGACGTTACTGTGTGACCAGCTATAGAGGTTAGAATGTCCCGCTGTAGGTTGCTCTAGTGATTACCGCCTTTCGATTAAAAAAAAAAAGAAACTTTTGATTCTATGAAGTATAGAACTTAAGGAGAGTTAGGAGAGAGAAGCGCCCACCTACCGCGTGACAAATCATGTTAAATGAGAGAAATAGAAGAAAGTGTTGTAGCATATTCCGGAGTTTCTTTTTCGTGCTCAGCCTTACCCTGGAGTGTGAACTGCATATTTCTAGTTTACACTTTCTGTTTCCAATATCTTCTTTGGGTAATGCATCACGACCAACGAGACGGCTGTTAATTAGCTAGTTTTTCACGCTTTCTTTACAGGTTATTCTTTGTGCTCTTTGTCAACGTCGGAAAAGAAAATATTTTTCCAATTAACATATTTATAAAATTTCCTCCTAACATTCGTTCGTTTGTCTAAAGAATTTAAGATCTTATCAAGGTGCATGTATAGTAGATAGATGCTGCTTGAAAACGCAAAAAGCTTAATATTTTGACTCTGTATTAAATTATCAAATAACATTATGTATATGTATATATATATATGATTTATACTAAAAATAAGTAAACTCTGTTGTGGTAAATCATAAACAAACAGAAAACTCGATATAATCCGTTATTGTTTCTAATTTTTTCCACATTGTCTATGATTTAAGGTTTTCGATATTTGCCACATTTTTATAATTTTATGACCCAAAGTTATCTTAAAGAATACAAGTTACTGAACATTCCTAATTGTACTTTCTATTTCATTTCTGTTAGACTTAATATTTTTTAGCTAGTTTAAATTAGTATATATAATTCAAATAAATTATGTGAATTTATCCGATGAATTTTCTATTGGCTAATTTCTCTGTGTGAAAGTGTAGAAGGCTGTTGAACTGCAACGGCTGATCACAATACCCACTGCAGCTCGAGTATGCTGTATCCCATATCTCACTGAAAACAGTATACATGCAATGTAAAAACAATCTTATGCCAATGATTAATGTGCTTCTAACGCAACAGGCAACATCAATAGTTTGAACCAGCCCAGAAAAATAATTTCTGTTTGAAAAATCTCTGGGTGATCAATAACAGCCTCCAGCTAAGAGATTTTGCAACAAACCAAATCTACGCAGCTGTGAAAGGACTATAGAACCTTAAAAATTGATTTATTCCAGTGATTATTAAGTGAAAGTTTCTTTGTGATTCTCATGCTTTTATTTTTTAAGCGAATGGTAAATTGCAGAAAAAACTGAAAATAAAAATCGATTAGAGAAAATTTTATTAAAATACAGGTTCTACTCAAAGAAGTGTTCGTTTAACAGAAACTTCCTTGTATAAAAACTACGGATGAACAAAAGAAACAAATCAGCTACGTGTTTTTTTTTGTGTGAAAATGTCGTTGTTTGTTTTGAGCTTTATACAGCTTAATATAAACAATCGTTTATCAAAAAATAATTAATTTGGGTTTCAAAGTGCTTTGATTTTAAATTCTGAAAGGTATGTTCCATAACAAAAGTCTAAGACATCTAATAAATATCATTTTTACAAATGCATTAACTGAAATTCTTGTGCCTCGTACAGAGAGTTAACCCTACTGTATTTTATCGAAAGAGTTACGTGTCACTGGCACTAGGGTTTGCAACGCCATATGATGATGAAGCTCCACAAGCCCATTTGATTTATAAAAGAGGTTTGGTTTGTTTGTTTTCAATTTTCACGCAAAGCTAAACGAACACATAGCACTAGCTGTGCTTACTTTAGCAGTGTAAGACTAGAGGTAAGTCAGCTAGTCATCACCACTTACCGTCAACTGTTGGACTACTCTTTTACTAACGAATAGTGGGATTGACCGTGACGTTATAAAGCCCCCACGGCTGAAAGGGTGAGCATGTTTGGTGTGACGAGGATTCGAACCCACGACTCTCGATTACGAGTCGAGTGCCTTTTAAAAAGAGTTTCGGGAGTTCTAGAATAGCATCAACCTTTTATGGCTGTTACTAATATCCCATAATTACTTTCTTCTCACTCTCACAGTGATGATGCTTAACAAAATTACATGAATATTCGTAACAATGCGGTTTGTTGATCAAAATTAGTTTAAAGCTTATTGCACTATAGGTACTCAATGACTTTTCATGTGGAACAATGGTGAATAATCTGATTTAATTGATCATAAAGTAAAACAACAGTTTCAATAACGACGCGTTTAGTATAAATGTTTTAAAGTTTTACAAAGGTTTTATGTTCGTATTATCTCTTACTCGTTAAGTTAAATAAATAATGCAGATGATTTAATTGCATTGATTAAGACGAAACAGAAGGTACATAAACAAAACATTTAGAGTCCCTAGTGGGATCCAGGAACTTCAGCCACTAACCATGGTGGCAAGTGTGAAATATTTTTCATCTATATATTTAGTTGATGGAGAAATTCAGAATATTTACGAGTGTAATGCGGACCTCCTAGTGGTCAGCGGTATGACTGTGGACTTACAGCGCTAGTAAACGGGTCTCGATACTCTTGGTGGACAGAGCACAGATAACCCTTTGTGTAGTTTTGTGCTTAATAAACAAGTGTCGTGCGGTTTTGGATAGAATTTTGGTTGGAGGGATATATTAAAATAAACCAAATGTACTGGAAACAAAGATATTTTACATAATATAGTCAGAGAACACAATATTTGATACTAACACAAAAGTCTCTCATAGAGAACGCCTAAGACTGCACCACGCTCCCATATCACATAGAAAGCTTAGTAAAACTAACGAGCTGAAACTGAGCATATTTCTTAGTTCCATCAACAAAGTAGTAAATAAAGATTTTAAGCTCGAAAAAAGCCCACAAAGATTTCAGTCACACACCTTGAATGATCATCTCTTTACATGATAAAGATGGGCGAACAAACCAGAATCACATAAAATGTATTTCATTACACACCTGTTAAGTTCCGCATACAGTTCCAGTGGACTTTAATCATTTTAAATGTGGTCTTTCCAGTTAACTTACACGTACTAAGGGAGGAGTGTTGAACGTTAGTCAGGATGTATGGTTATGACCTCAGATTGACTTTGTCATCTTTCGCAGCAGTCTCTTACAATACAAATTGTTGGACAACTCAGGAGGAAGGAGTTTAAAGGCTAGTACGAAACCTCTGATTTCTTATGAAGCGCAATTAAGTTCGTTTGGAATTATTGTCATCTTGAATTTTGATGGAAAAGAAATGCCAATCTAGGTTAAGCTTTGCTAATACATTCCATAAGGATTTCTACCGTACCAGTTTATTTATTATTTCGGATGCAGGGGTAGTAGTTAAAATACAAAATATCATTTTATTATGTTACAAAGCTTTACAGCCGGGCGAGACTTATGTTCAGACAATAAATCCAATAGCTCGTGGTTTGTGATCTATGACTTTAAAAACGTGCTTTGCACTTTGGGGCTGTGGGTACGTTGTAGAAACAACGGTCTGATATAAGTATAAACCAAGAGTTGGCGGTGAGTGCTGTTGAATAACTACCTTCCTTACGCTTTATAAGCTCAGAAATAATTACTTCTATGCATAGGTTTCTGTGATGTTACAGAGCAAACAAATAATACAAAGCTGTAAATTTTCTCAAAATAATTACAAAATCACTTCAATTTTAGCTAAAAAAACTGATAAATAAAGCCAAACGTTTAGAAATTTATTCTTACAAAATATATTCTATAACCTATGAATAATAAACAATATTGTCACAGTATTTGTATAACTGCAACTTATTTTATATAATTTATGAGAAGTGTAATATTAGTGACTATAAGCCAAGCTTTATGTTAAAAACAATAATAGTTCAAGTTACAAATACCTAAAAATCTCCATTTGTAACAATGCAGCAGTGTACATATAAGTACATGATGACGTTTTCCAATAGTTTCTTGTTTGACAAGCCAAATTGTTCGCAAAGCTATCTGTATAGAGCCGTTACTAATGTTGAACTGATAGATCGAACCAGTAGTGAGTTTCGAATCTGTGATTCGCTGGATCAAAACCTGTAAATACTCGTTCTTTCAGCCGTAGGAACGTTATTTGTGAAGGTCAGTACTATTATTCTTTGATAAAGAGTACCAAACGAGTCGGCAATAGTTGGTGTTGACTGGATGTATTCCTTCCAATATAGACTTCAAGATTAGGGACGATTAGGCCTAGAATAGTTTTTCTGTAAAAAAATCAACAAACAAACAAACTACATAATAGCTACAATTAACAGATCAGTTAATTGACGTCATTCTTATAATTATTCACAACTGAAAGAGATCCAACAACACAATACGGCTCAAACCTCGGACTTCCCGATTTACAGCCTAACCACCACAATACTAAATTGTTTGTAGTGAGGTCTATAATTTTACAATTTAATAATTCAGGGTAAACGTTTACTCCCATAATTCCCTTGTTCTTAATAATATTATTGAGAATGGTTTACTGTTACTTTTGGCATGGCATGGCCAGGTGGTTAAGGCACTCGACTCGTAATCCGAGGGTCGCGGGTTCAAATCTCTGTCACACCAAGCATGATCGCCATTTCAGCCGTGGGTGCGTCATAATGTTACGGTCAATCCCACTATTCGTTGGTAAAAGAGTAGCCCAACGGTTGGCGGTGGGTGGTAATAACTAGCTGCCTTCCCTCTAGTCTTCCCACTAGTCTAGTCTAGTCTTCTAGTCTTAAGCCTTCCCACTGTTAAATTAGAGACGGCCATCGCAGATAGCCCTTGTGTAGCTTTGCGCGAAATTCAAAACCAAAACAAAGAAGCAAACTATTAGTTAAGACAGATGATCTTTTATTATCGGGTGGAGAGGCTCAATTCTAAATACGACGATTTGAGTATGAAAGTTTCAGTTTTTTTTATTTAAGAAAATCAACTTGTCTTCCTTCAGAACTATATAAACGTTTTATTGCAAAAAAACTTGGTTATTGAATACAGACTCCAAGTTCTAAGAAAAATGTTTAATGGTGCAATGGCGTGTAAGGGCGAAAACATTTTCTCACTTCCCTTTGATACACTTACTGTATTAACATAGACATTTTTCTGGTAGAAAACACAGTTTGTTTTGCAAAACATATCACTTAGATATTCTACTAAACAGAAAAAAAAATAGGGGTAAAGATATAGATTAATCGATATTGATTCATTGATAGATGAAGAAAAAGAAGGGCTAATATTAAAACAGTTATAGTGAAGTATAGGTAGATATTTAATACGATAAATCTTTTATTCAAGCTTTTTTGACTTGCATTGATTATTCGAACTGTTGCATTTATATGAAAGGCCAAAAAGCTTGACTTTTAAATGTGCAAGTTATTTGAATGTAAAATCATTCTGCAATCTTGAATCAACTGGAAACTTTAGTGAATATTATATAAGAGCTAGCCAGTCCTGGTTCATGAAACATTCTTCACATTTCTCTGTGTAGAAAGACTTGTGAAGCTGGCTTGGTTCTGAAAATTTCGTAAAGCTGTACGAGGGTTATTTGCAAAGCTGTCCTTAATTCAGCAATGAAAGACTAGAGGGAAGACAGCTAGTCATCTCCACCCACCGCTAACTCTTGTGCCACCCTTTAACAAACGAATAGTGGGATTGATTGTAACATTTTATCGACCACAAGACTTTAATGGCAACCAAGTTTAGTGGAAGAGGGATTCGAACCCGCGACCTTCGTGTTACGAGTTAAGCGCTCTAGCCACCTGACGAAGCCCTGAAGCATCGTATAAAGTTGCACAGACGATCTGACGTGACACATGTATCTTTAAAAGGATAATCATGTGTCTCGTGCATAAAATTAAGTAGACGATCATGAAACGTAGTTTTACACTGAGTGATGAGTTAATCAACCAATAGAAGTTCTGTTTGTATTGTTCACAGTATGTCAGCAGTAAGCTGGAGTGCTAAAAACAGGTTTCGATACTCACAATGGCATAACGCAAACAGTCTATTGAGTAGTTTTTTACTTAAAACCAAAGACTTTGCATCTTTTAGTCTCAAAATTACCTGTGGTTTTCATATTCTATCAACTTTTGAAACACATTTATCTAAATTATTTATAAACCAAATTAATTGTGGGTTCATGAGTATGATGTTCTATGATCCCTAATAACAAAGAAATGACACAATAAAAACGTGAAACAAAATTATCAACACTATCATATTTAAAAACAGTTATTTCTTGCTAACTCTAGCCGTGTATTACACAGGAAGTGAGTCAGGTGATTTCACTCAGTGTGTTCTGCTCAGCTCTTTACAGTGAGTATCATAACAGATCAAAATATAAAAGTATTCTATACAATATGTAGACCCTATCGATATTGAACAATATAAACATTAGTGGTACTAATATCCTCCTTGAACAATTATATTTGTTTTGTAATTTTCTAGTAATTTTGACTATTGCTTTGTTTAAGATTTATTCCTACTTAAACTGTTAAATAAAATGTCATCCCAGTCACCACGTGACCTCAATCAAGTAATCGACATAGTAATGTTATAATGATGATTTAATGCTGTTTGTATTGTTAATATTGTAATTCACATTATAATGTTATAATGATGATTTAATGCTGTTTGTATTGTTAATATTGTAATTCACATTATAATGTTATAATGATGATTTAATGCTGTTTGTATTGTTAATATTGTAATTCACATTATAATGTTATAATGATGATTTAATGCTGTTTGTATTGTTAATATTGTAATTCACATTATAATGTTATAATGATGATTTAATGCTGTTTGTATTGTTAATATTGTAATTCACATTATAATGTTATAAAGATGATTTAATGCTGTTTGTATTGTTAAATGGAACTCTTGGTCTAACCACACTGAACGCTGATAACGTAAAAGTGAAGTGTGTTAGAAGCCACATCCCTGCAAAAGACACGTGTGATGTCTGAGCAACCAATTTTAGTAGACTAGGCCAAGTGTGCAAAAATGTAATAAGCCTTTCTCGTGACTGTTTTTTGCTTTTCACTCCGGTACAGAGAGTTGTAACAATTATAGATGTACTGTAGACCATGCATACATGCATGTAGCAAACATTAATCCTGACTAAACCTTCTTTTTTTTTTTTACTTTAGCACAATTGTGACAACTATTATTTATTGCAGAAACAAAATAACTAATGGCACAATATGCGACGCTTATGAACAACAATGAGTAAGAATTACCAAGAAAGCATATATAACTTGTGCACATTTTGCTTCCGTGACACATACATACAAATACAATGTCTGGCGACTCAGTTTTCTTGATAACATTCTTGTTACTTAATGTGTCAATTGGTACCATTGTAGCATGGACTTCACTACACGATAAAGTTAATGAATTGAAAGTTTAGCAGGACTAATCATAGGTAATCAGTATTATCTGTGGTCCTCAGCGAATGTAATACTGAGATAGTCCTTATGAAAAATACATGTTAAGCATGTAAAAAAACAAAACAAATGCGAACAATAACCAAAACAACAACCATTGAAAAGAAATATATTTATCCTAATTGTTCTGTTTTATTTTCTGTATGTAATCTTAAATGCAAAAAATATTTGAGAAGTTTGTGCGTGTGTGTTGTTTGTTTTGGAATTTCGCACAAAGCTACTTGAGGGCTATCTGTGCTAGCCGTCCCTAATTTAGCAGTGTAAGACTAGAGAGAAGGCAGCTAGTCATCACCACCCACCGCCAACTCTTGGGCTACTCTTTTACCAACGAATAGTGGGATTAACCGTCACATTATAACGTCCCCACGGCTGAAAGGGCGACCATGTTTGGCGCGAAGGGGATGCAAACCCGCGACCCTCAGATTACGAGTCGCACGCCTTAACACGCTTGGCCATGCCGGGCCATTTGAGAAGTTACTGAAAGGCAGTAAACACGTTGAAATTAACGCTTTTACATTCTAAATAAGACAGCAAAAGTATTAAAAGATAAGTGTTTTAATCCTACAAACAAGCAAAATAGAACTAAATCACATAAAACAGATATTTTTTTTGATAAATGAAAACTTTTTTTCTTTTCCTTAAACAGCACTGCATGCAACATATAGGCTACATAGCAAGGTCCGAAGAAACCATTCCTAACTTAGAAATACTAACCATTGGTCAACAATAACCATGCCGATGAGAACAGAGGAACTGAATTTCACTGTTAGAATATCCTTAAAGCTGAAAATGAGAGAATGCATCCAGCAGCATACTGTGGCTCGAACCTTGGACCTTTTAATCCTTCGCTGTTTACCTGAATAACCAATAGGCCATGTTTTGTCTCGTAAATAGAAAGATATAGAAAAGTATTTGTCAACGTTGTTTACTCTACAGTACTTGAGCTTTTTATACAGGACATATGTAAAAAAAATGTTGAAATTATGTGGTGCAGGAACATACCTCAGATTTATTTCTGTTTACAGTACTAATATAGAATTTATTATTCAGATTTAAATATGTGCCGCTGTAACACATAAAACTTAACTACACGAGGCCCAGAAAAAAAATTTAATGTTTTTTTTTAATCTGTCCACGTCGTCTCTTTATCAGGTTGACTTTTACCTCCTTACCAGGAAAATTGACCAGTCACGTGATGACGCCACTAGGACACAAAGAAATCCCCGTTACTTTTATGTTGGTTTCATGTAAGTTCTTTCTTGAAGTTTGTTGTTCATTTTAGAACCATAGAGTTACACTCCTGTTCGTAAGTACACGCATTGTAGTTTGGTCTAATTTTTTGTTTAAATAAAGATTCTTGTCCGTGTCGTTCACTGTCTAATTTTGTATTTACATTAATACATATTACTGTCATTATGAGTGACAAACTGCATCCAGTTGGTTTTTCTGTTTATACTCCATGGACATAAACTCAGCCAGTATTAATTTAGCATTGTTTAAGAAATAGTCGTATCTTGACGAATTTGCTGTTACTAGAGAACCCTGCAATACTTGTAGAGAAGTCGGTTTGTCTGTAAATAACACAACTGTAGGCGGAAGCAAAAGTTATATTATAACTATCTTTAAAACCATAAATGTAAACATTAAATACATAAAAATGTATAGTTTATAAATTTCCAACTAGAGAAACCTATGTCCATAAACATATACGGTTATAAGGTTTTGAAATGGTTGGTTATAATTAAGCACATAGCTGCACAATGGGTTATGCGTGTTCTGCCCGCCACGACTATCCAAACCTGGTTTTTAGCGTTGTAAGACCGCAAAGATACGTATCGTTGTGCCACTGGAGGGATAATGGTTTTGAAAGTAAGCAAAATAGATTCATTAATCATTTTTTAATACTGACATTTGAAAAATATTAATTATGGATGTTTTAGTTTACTGTTCAGGTTTTGGCGCAATAAATTAAACGTACGTATTTTGATTACTTTTTAATATATATATATATATATATATATATACATATAATAGTAGAAGTAAATTTGATTTTTGTTAATCGTTATGTTCTAAACCGTACTTAAATTTTAAATATGCCATTTTGAAATTTCATGTTATGTTCTAAACCGTAATTAAATATTAAATATGACATTTTGAAATTTCATGTTACAAGCAGAAGTAATTAGGGTCGTGTGTGTGTATTTTTTATAGCAAAGCCACATCAGGCTATCTCCTGTGTCCATCGAGGGAAATCGAACCCCTGATTTTAGTATTGTGAATCCGAAGACTTAACGCTGTCTCAGATGGGACTAAGTGGGCTTGTAAGTGTCAATAAAATTTATTCAACAATAATTCATATTAATATGCAAAAACTGATAATATTTTAAAAACAATAAATAATTATTACATTTCCAAGCTCTTCATTATGTTCTTAGCAATATATGAACTAGGCCTGGCCTGTGTGTCGGACTGTAAATCTAGGGGTCCATGGTTCGTTTCCCATTGCGTGCAAATTGGCCCAGTGCACATTAGGAACATTTATGAGTAATAACAGTGACCTGTTAAAACCTACTTTCCAGTCAACGTTTCTTGAACGTTTGTTGATTGGTACTGTTGATTAGCTGTATTCCCTCTAGTCTATCAAGTCAAACTTGGGAAAAATAAAACAAATAGGTTTTGTGTAGTTTTACTCGAATAACTGAAACAAATAAAACATTTTGAGCTGTATCCAAAATATACCTGCTCATCGATTCAAGCAGTGGGAAAAAAGTGACGTATAAATAACTTACTAGCAAATAAATCTACCTATATTGAACTTTTACAGTAATAGAAAGTAAAACAGTCTGGAACAAACTTTTTTGTTTTATTGGTTTTATCCTCAACTGATAAATTACATAATAGAAGTTTTTGTTTGTTTTGAATTTCGCGCAAAGCTACGTGAGGGCTATCTGTGCTGGCCGTCCCTAATTTAGTAGTGTAAGACCAGAAGGAAGGCAATTAGTAATCACCACCCACCGCCAACTCTTGAGCTACTACTCTTTTACCAACGAATAGTGGGATTGACCGTTATATTGTATCACCCCCACGGCATAAAGGGCGAGCATGTTTGGTGTGACGGGGATTCGAACTCCTAACCCTCGGACTACTAGTTCAGTAGCTTAAACATCTCGCCATGCTGGGCCATGTTGGTTTATTCATTTATTTTTCCTCACTAGAACTTCTTTTGATATCGTTTGGTTGTTCAGTATGTCACGGATTTACTATTATATACTTATTTTAATATCGATGTTTGTTTCAATTAAATATATATTTATAAATGCATGTAACTTATACTGTTAAATCTCTATTGCGATATTTCTGACTATGTAGTAAAATTGTAGAAGATCCTTGAGTGTAAGAATCAACAAAGTGCTATGTGTATATGTAAATACTAGTGATTGCCAGTGTTGTTGCCAATGGAACTTTTGAGAGCCTCTTCTAACATTTATAAACCGACTCATTAGGAGACAGTATATATTGTTGGTTTGCTACAGTTAGTGTACTATAAACCTCGGAAGCTGTAACTGTGATTAACATTTATTAATCGGGAAACTACTGACATTTGACCAAGAACGTTTATAGGTTTCGAACATTACAGACTGCTTAAGTACAGTGGATTAACAATAGATGTTAGTATTTTATCGAAGACATTATATAAGTTCAGCTGCTAAAAAAATCACGTGTTATCAGTGAAGAGCTAGCTAGCTCCTCGTTAAGTGAACTGTGCCTATATTAACTCAGAATTAATTAGCTCGTCGTGAACCCTCGATAAGATATCAAGGAAGTTCCGGATCGAATAGAAGACTCAATAATGTTTTTAAGTTCATAAAACTTTTGTATGTAAAATATTATAAATTATATTATTGTTTGTATATTAAAATATGTTTGTATTATGAAAGAAAACTTTGTATATCAGTTTGGTGGGCAAACATCATAAATTTTACATATCTCTACACTTAATTAACTTCTAAATTAAAATTAAAAATTTAGTCCAGTTTCAGGTTATTTCGAATCGTGATACGTAAAATAATAAATTGGAGTCTCGTCTGAGGTAAACTGTAATACGTAACAAGTAATATAAAATGTTGATAGATTTTATCCGCATACTTATTCGTAGTAGAAGTTTAAAGACTATTCCTTCTTTACTACTTATATATGAGTGATTGATGTTGATCACTTATTGCAAATATACTAATCACTCTTGATTTTACATTGAGCATAACTTTTGCGGTTTCTTTTGTTTACAAATGAAATTATTTTGTTCTGTCTTTCTCAAATATAACGACATTATAAAAGTTGGTTGATGAAGGTCGTTGGCCAAAATTGGAACTGAGAAATTTTGCTTCACATTTTATTTACGTATTTGTTGAATGTTGCGATCATGATTATCTTTATTGGTGGATAAAGATGATTACGTCAGCAATAAACTCGAAAATAAGTTATTTCTTTCTGTTGTTGAATAGGGGTGTTTACATCAACAAATAACTAAAAAACAAATTATTTTTTACGTCAATAAATAAGTAGAAAATAAGCTATTTTCTCTATTGTTGATTAAGAATGATTATTACATCAACAAATAACTAGAAAATAAGTTACTATATATTGCTGGGTAGGGATGGAAGGTGAATCAACAAATAACTAGAAAATAAGTTACTATATATTACTGGGTAAGGATGGAAAGTGAATCAACAAATAACTAGAAAATAAGTTACTATATATTACTGGGTAAGGATGGAAGGTGAATCAACAAATAACTAGAAAATAAGTTACTATATATTACTGGGTAAGGATGGAAGGTGAATCAACAAATAACTAGAAAATAAGTTACTATATATTACTGGGTAAGGATGGAAGGTGAATCAACAAATAACTAGAAAATAAGTTACTATATATTACTGGGTAAGGATGGAAGGTGAATCAACAAATAACTAGAAAATAAGTTACTATATATTACTGGGTAAGGATGGAAGGTGAATCAACAAATAACTAGAAAATAAGTTACTATATATTACTGGGTAAGGAAGGAAGGTGAATCAACAAATAACTAGAAAATAAGTTACTATATATTACTGGGTAAGGATGGAAAATGAATCAACAAATAACTAGAAAATAAGTTACTATATATTACTGGGTAAGGATGGAAGGTGAATCAACAAATAACTAGAAAATAAGTTACTATATATTACTGGGTAAGGATGGAAGGTGAATCAACAAATAACTAGAAAATAAGTTACTATATATTACTGGGTAAGGATGGAAGGTGAATCAACAAATAACTAGAAAATAAGTTACTATATATTACTGGGTAAGGAAGGAAGGTGAATCAACAAATAATTAGAAAATAAGTTACTATATATTACTGGGTAAGGATGGAAGGTGAATCAACAAATAATTAGAAAATAAGTTCGGTTTGCTGGATTATAACTTGAAGCTTTATCTTGGGATCTTTGCCTCGATTAATAGCCTATACTAATTAGTAATTAAGTTAAGTGGTGTTATAAGCAGCTAATCATGACAATGATGCATGTTCTATTGCTCTACCTTGCTGTAAGTGCTTTATCTAGACACTTCCTATACATTTAACTTATATAATGAACAGAAATGCATATGTGTTTCAATAATAGGATTTATATCAATTGTGATTGAACATTCTTTGTTTTTAGTCATACAACAGTTAGACTGTCTGAATTGAATTTAATGTTCTGCAGTTTCGACGGCTCCTACAGGACTGAATAAGAACTAAAATACTAGAACATAAAATTATTTTCGTTATTATGGGTAAGGGCGATATATTTTTCCAAACAGTGAGTTTTGTGTTTTTTATTGTGTTTAATATGAAATATTTACATGATTTTTATGTATCTGAACATTAAAAGGTAATAAAAAGAGAGGTAGTAAGAGACAAAAGTAACTTATTCAACTACTTTACCTAAGATTTGGTATCTCTTTCTTCTAGTCTAACACTCAGCGTGAACTACAGATGCAACTATAACATCGAGCTAAGCTGGTAATGGGATTTTCTCTACAAACAAAAAATTCCATTGGAAATTTTTAGAAGTGCATCAAGATGTTCTATGATAAAGTGTATAGGAGTACAGCAGGATGTTCTATATGAATTACTTCTATAGCGATAAACGAACATTAATTATCGTTTATTCCAAACAGCAGGAATCCTTCTATTTAATGGTTCACAAATATATTCATTACACTTAACAGCCGACTTGCTGTAGGACGAGGTTGTTTTCAACCGCTTCTGTATGTAACATTTTCACTTTGTTGTGTTCATTAGTAATGTCCATTTTATATCTATCACTAAATCAGTGAAATATTGTATCTCTCATTTTTTATGTTTTGTAATAAAGCTGTAATTCAATTCAGGATAAAGAGTGGTTTATGTGAAAGACATGCCTCTTGCTATAATAAAAATAGGGTGCATTTAATAAAAAATGATTGACATAATACGCAAAAAATTTGTTTTTGTTGTGCCAACTGAAATTGAATAACCTTATAACGAACAAAAAAGATTGTACTGTCATACTCGTTCATATAAAATGTGTATATTTAATCTCTGGAAATTACTAAGCAGAATAATTCCCATCTTTGATTTTGAGACCTGAATGTGATCTAATGGTTAGCGTATCGAAACTGGGAGAGTATATTGACCTATGGGTGTAGTATAAGAGTGATAGTAAATCTCGGTAGAGCAACTGCTTTAGGCAGAAAGTGCTACCGACTTGCTTTCATCTTGGTTCAAAATTACGTGTAAGGAAAAAATCGGAATCTATACAATTGAATGTGAATGTGGAAATACTAATACTGGACAGACTAAACGTAATTTAACGGATCATAAAGGATAGGTAAGAAAAAATAAATAAAATCCAGCCATAGCTAAACATGAACATGAAATACAACATACAATATTGTGGGAGGAAAAATCTGTAATACTGGCTTAACCAGAAGGTATTAATTATAATTAATAATATTCATGAGGCCTTGGAAACAATTCAATATATAAAAAATAATATATTATTAAAGGTCCGGCGAATATCTATGCAAAATGCTGGTTGAGCTTCCCTAAAAGGTTCAAGCGAGAACTATAAACCTGTACATAGATCATATGATCTACTTAACGAAAACACCCCTGAAGATGACGTTGGAAAGTAGAAACGTGTAGAGCCAACGTTTTGGTAGTCATGGATTGACCTTAATTAAAATGTTTTTCAATTGTACACCTATTTTTGTATCGTGTGTTATTTACTACTTTAAAGCTTAAATCACCTCCATTTCTATGGTCTTAACTAAGCCTAGCGGACAAGTTATATTTGTTAAGACTAGACCTTTTAGAATTGTTTTTTTGGTTTTGGAAATTCGCACAAAGCTACTCGAGGGCTATCTGTGCTAGCCGTCCCTAATTTAGCAGTGTAAGGCTAGAGGGAAGGCAGCTAGTCATCACCACCCACCGCCAACTCTTGGCTAGTCATCACCACCCACCGCCAACTCTTGGGCTACTCCTTTACCAACGAAAAGTGGGATTGACCGTCACATTATAACGCCCCCACGGCTGGGAGGGCAAGCATGTTTGGCGCGACTCGGGCGCGAACCCGCGACCCTCAGATTACGAAGCGCACGCCTTAACGCGCTAGACCATGCCAAGCCACCTTTTAGAAGACGGATGCTAACAGCGGATTTTCACCATCAGATACATTTCAAAATAAGAGACTGAATCATAAGGGTATCTGACCAGTGTTTCAGCCTAATGGGTACGTAGGGTGTCATTTAAGTGAAAAAACAAAAAAATCTTCAGTATTCGAGTTCATAATATAGCGTAATAAAAGTAACAACTTTAGAAATAAAAAATATTGTAAAATAACGTAGGTTTGAAATTTTGAGTCAGAAATGTTAGCTACTAATAGGTTATTTTAACAAGAATTGTAAATGAGTTTTGAAAACCATCCTTATGTAATAAAAGGTGTTGTTATAAAGTTGTTTGATTCTTTATTCATCTGCTTTAGAACATAGTCGATCTGAACGACCAAGTGAGATGACAACTAAATTATCAGTAATTGTAATGTTACAATTAAGGAAATTACTTTGAACAGAGATATTTGTTTCTGGCCTTGATCCTACTCCAATTGACCAACTGAAAACGAAAATTCAGAATATTGTAAACTAGATTATTGTATGCTGTGCCACATAATATTTGTTTTAGCATTTCCTGTTGCAATAAGGATCATAATTTACTTCTATACTAAGGTAACGTTATGAACCAATTCCAAAAATATTGTTATATTGTATTTTTCATTTTTTTGTCAAATTTAGTAGCGCACAGGAAAATAATTAGT
Organism: Tachypleus tridentatus; assembly: GCF_004210375.1. NCBI lineage: Eukaryota > Metazoa > Arthropoda > Merostomata > Xiphosura > Limulidae > Tachypleus > Tachypleus tridentatus. The sequence continues at coordinate 86,025,382 of NC_134832.1, read as the reverse complement.
TTAAATTATAGCTCGTAGGTGGCGTAGCGTTAATATTTCTATATTTCTACCAATTTTCAGATTCTACATCATAACAGGGCCCGGTATGGCTAGATGGTCAAGGTACTCGACTCACAGTCTAAAGATTGCGGGTTCGAATCCCCGTCGTACCAAATATACTGGCCCTTTCAGCCGTGTAGGCGTTATACTGTCACGGTTAATCTCACTATTCGTTGTTAAAAAAGTAGCCCAAGAGTTGGCGGTGGGTGGTGATGACTAACTGCCTTCCATTTAGTCTTACACTGCTAAATTAGGAACGGCTAGCGCAGATAGTCCTCGTGTAATATATCATACAAACTATGTCATAATTTCCATTTTATAAATGTTAGTACTAACTAATATTGAAAAACAAACTTTACAAGATAGACGTTTAAATTAATGCCAATTTATTGAAAATAGAGTACAATTTGACGCACTTGGCAATATCCTTAATGTTAATAAGTATCGACTGTAAACGGTTTAGATAGTGAAAGTGTTTAGCAACTACATCAAAACTGTTTGAATAAAATTAGATTACTTCCAGTGGTGAATAACGAAACGCTAAGATATCGATCACATGACAGCGAATACGTAAGTTCAAAACCTACCTCTAATATATTATTGAGGCCTTTTCCTTTTCTAAGAACTTATAAATATGTAATAATATGTAACATATTCTATCTGCCACATCCTGTGCCGCTGAAGCCTTTCGTTCGAAACCAAGGTTGACCAGGCAGACTGGGACAGGAAAACATAATAGTGCTCTAAGAGTAGTTTATATTATCATTTCTTTCATAAACAACGGCTGTTAAGGTGTGAACTAGATTACGTTAGTGAATTTAATTTTTAATCACTTTGATTAAAGTCATTTACAAGTCAGATTTTAGGGGAAACAGTAACAAAGCATTACTATTTGTTACGTTCATATAACCTCAGTTTGTTGATTTTCTTCATCTTCTTTAAGCATCAGGTCACAAGGATTCGTTCTTAACGCGACATAATTGTGAATAACTTCAGTTAGACTTTTGTTTTTATGACAGAACAGGAAGACGTTTATAACCGTAAATTCGCCGAAAGTCTGTCCATTAACTCCACCTGGGGGCCTGGCATGGCCAAGCGTGTTAAGGCGTGCGATTCGTAATCTAAGGGTTGCGGGTTCGCATCCCCGTCACGCCAAACATGCTCGCCCTTTCAGCCGTGGGGGCGTTATAATGTGACGATCAATCCCACTATTCGTTGGTGAAAGAGTAGCCCAAGAGTTGGCGGTGGGTGGTGATGACTAGCTGCCTTCTCTCTCGTCTTACACTACTAAATTAGGAACGGCTAGCACAGATAGCCCTCGAGTAGCTTTGTGCAAAATTCAAAAAACAAAACAAACAAACAGACTTTTTTCTTCGGGAGTTTCACGTTCGTTTACCAAAATTAGGTTCTGGTACTGCTTTAGTTTGTAAGCAGGACCCTAAAAGCATGCAAACAAAGGTTAGTACTATATTATCCATCCTTTTTAGTAAATACATTTGGTGAAAATACCACCAAAGAACGAAACGACCCTATACTCAGCCCTAGTTAGTGGCTCTGTGGCCGGGGAAGTAGGACTAGGTTAGTTGGGTCAAAGTTGTTCGTCTTATTAGAAAAAAACAAAACTTTTTTCTTTCTTTAAAACAGGTTGTAGCATTGGCAATAGATCAGGTGGGGGAGATTCGATTTCGTTTTCGAACTTCATAAATCAAATTGACACAAATTCTGCAACCCAGTAACAAGTACAGCTGGGGTACCAACCCGCTCCTTGCCCTAAGGTTCACAACAGAGTTGAGCGTGAGCGCGAGGAATGCAGACGTGGACGCCCACCGAGTTGCGATTTCTTTCACCTGTAAATGTGGATGTCAGTTTCTCTTTACAAACGTCACGCGAAAGGCCGGTGAGAATCGGACTTCATCATCTCGCTTTAAATGGTGTTCACGTAATAAGCTAGATCTAATTACCAGTTCACATGATAACACTCACGTGAAATGTAGCAAACATCATATTTCATGGTAAAAACACGCATTGGAATTCGTTCCCGTGGGTAGAATACGCTGTATGCTTTCCTCACTCACATGGTTTAAAATTCCCAACAATATTTTCACATGTTGAAAACTTGTAATAATATTTGTTCGGCTTTTCAGGTGATTTTACTTACCGTTTACCTCACACACAAGGAAAACATTGACTACCAGTTTCAACTGACTTCATATGAATCATCAGTACCCCTTAAGAAACAAATTATGTATTAAACGTTTGAGAATCGTTGTTAAAAGCATAAAAGTGTTTTCTTGTATATTTAATAAAATAATAATAACGGTTAAACAAATAACAAGCGTTATGAGTCACTGTATAGCAACAAAACGTAATATTTTGAAAACTCACAAGAAAATAAGCATAACACGTGAATTTCGTAATTTCAAATTTTCGTTTATGTTCAGTGGATGAAATAAAAAGGTTTCAAGGTCTCAGTATATCGCAAACTTATATGAATTTATTCAAAACATGGACATATTTCGTGGTTATTATTACTTGTTGTCACTCGCTGAAAGAATGATTTAGTTTCGTTGTGTTTGTGCTATTCATTAACCTACAAAACGAGAATGAAGTACCAATGTATATATAACAGAATAACATTTTTCATACTTTTATTTACCTTATTTGTTAACTTTTCGTTCATCCAAATTTCTCTTTTTGTCTTTAGTATTTATAATTTTATTTAATGTTATTTTATTACGTATGACTTTTGTGTTGATTATTTTTATCTACTAAATGGAGTTGCAGGTTTTTGTTTTAGAAATCAGCCAACCTGTCGTGTACTTCTTTACTATAAACAGTCAATTTTGAAATAATTTCAATTATTGCTTGATTGTTATATTCAGTATTTTCAGAGTAAACGTAGACTAGTCAATAATGTTAAACAAGCGTCACATTCATTTATGTTTTGCAATGTCTTCTTGAAATTAGCTATTATAGATTAGTAGTTACGATAATTTCTCAGAATCTAGAAATATTGAGACTCATTGATAAATACAATGTCGAACAAATAATATTTATGAACAGCATATTTTTTTTTACCTCACATTTCTCTTCTTTTTTCTCCCTGGAGTTTTCATAATTTCATGCTATAAAACTATTAGTCTGGTAAGTTGAAGACTGTAAAAATCTTCCATGTTGATATTTTAACATTAAATGTCGGAATGGTACAATGTTACGTTGTCATTATTTCAAAATGAGTCTTTAAGTTTTTCACTACTGGTTCATTAGAACCGTCATGTACACGAGTTACTGTGATATACTGGATTTTTCACAGTATAATATCTCAAGGTGGACAGAATGTGATTTTCACGAGTTACAATTTATGTATTGGTTACTTTATTTGTGATACATTGAATCCTGGATGAAGAGGCTGCAATATTTATGACAGTTGTTCCATATCTTGTTTCAGTTATTCTTAATACAGTTGAATCTCCAGAGGAACACATCCCAATAGGAAGAGGTTATAATTTACACTACAATAACTTAATGCATTGGTTACTCTAGTCTTGATCCAGTGAACCTTTTCGGACATTATCACGACAATTATTCAATACTTTAGTTACGTCGTCTTCTGAAAACAGTTGATTTGCCATCTAATCTAAACATGAGATGGACAAATTATTAACTTTAACTTAAAACAAGTAGTCACTAGAGCGAAGAGTGACTGACATGGAAATTTGAGGGTGGGAAAAAGTGGTGACAACAAAATCTGATAGCCGAACAGACAGGTTTCTTACGGGGATTTGATCACTAGGGTGATATAAATCTTTTGGCAGTTGAGAGACATCTAGCACACTTAGGGTGGCCAACTGCGTAATAAGAAACTTTAATTTTAACTACTACTGTTTCATAGAAAGTCTAAAGAACATATCAACCTCCATGGTGCAGACTTTAATATTTCATAATATATTCAGGACGTACTATAGTTACAGATGCTAACCCTGAGGCTCACATAGCTTAGTTTGTTTAGGATAAAGTTTATCATACTCACTGTAGATAAGTACGATTCGTTGGCAAAAAAAAATTAAAAAAATAAACAACAAAAATCGATCAACGAACTCCCAACTTTTCTATGGCAGGGGATACTTTACATTGCTATCACCGCTGTGAATGTTGTTTTTGCGGAGACAAGAGCAGTGGTGATGGTCCGACTGATAAGCGAAGGGTTTACCCGGTCACGGGATAAGGCCAGCCCGACCATACTGCAGTCTAGCCTTCGGATCGTAATAGGCCTTTTACGCTTGGGAGAACAGGTACAAAAGGCGAGAGCAGAGAAACACTATGGCACCGTTCCGTCACTCTTTTTCTTTACTAAAATTCTAGCCCTGCAGTCTTTACAAAACACAGAACAAACCCATTGAAAGCAATTTTCTAGCATATTCGTTGTGGTAACCCCCGCTTGCTTGCTCTATCAAAATCATAAAATAGCTCGCCACATGTTCTACAGGCAATGAGCCTCGTTTTAGGGAGCCACCAACACAAGAGAACTAGCCACTTCAGCTATTTGAACAATAGAAACTTCATCCAAAAACTCAGTTTTTTATGTGTGCATATATGTCTTTGATAATATTTCATACACACGACCTTTCATAAAATTGTAAATTTTAAACTTTTTTGTGTATGAAACAGAATCTTTTTTTTGAAAGAGAATAAAACTCTACTGTTTTGTTCAAGATGCTCTTTTTTTCTTTCTCTGGAACTTGCGTGTGTTTCCGTTGCATTTATAGTGTGATTCGTTCCATTTATACACTGTTCATTTCAATCTAAATTGGTGATATGATGTTGATGTGTACAGATTTCTTTTGCATCTTTCTTTTGTATACAGGTTTCCTTTACATGTAAACTGGTGACATCTTTCTTTTGTATACAGGTTTCCTTTACATGTAAACTGGTGACATCCTTCTTTTGTATACAGGTTTCCTTTACATGTAAACTGGTGACATCTTTCTTTTGTATTCAGGTTTCCTTTACATGTAAACTGGTGACATCTTTCTTTTGTATACAGGTTTCCTTTACATGTAAACTGGTGACATCTTTCTTTTGTATACAGGTTTCCTTTACATGTAAACTCGTGACATCTTTCTTTTGTATACAGGTTTCCTTTACATGTAAACTGGTGACATCCTTCTTTTGTATACAAGTTTCCTTTACATGTAAACTGGTGACATCCTTCTTTTGTATACAGGTTTCCTTTACATGTAAACTGGTGACATCTTTCTTTTGTATACAGGTTTCCTTTACATGTAAACTGGTGACATCTTTCTTTTGTATTCAGGTTTCCTTTACATGTAAACTGGTGACATCTTTCTTTTGTATACAAATTTCCTTTATGTGTAAACTGGTGACATCCTTCTTCTCTATGAAGGTTTTTTACATGTAAACTGGTGGTATCCTTCTTTTATATACATGTTTCTTTTACAGGTAAACTGGTGACATCCTTCTTTTGTATACAGATTTCCTTTACATGTAAACTGGTGACATCTTTCTTTTGTATACAGGTTTCCTTTACATGTAAACTGGTGACATCTTTTTTCTCCATGAAGGTTTTTTACATGTAAACTGGTGGTATCCTTCTTTTATATACATGTTTCTTTTACAGGTAAACTGGTAACATCCTTCTTTTGTATACAGATTTCCTTTATGTGTAAACTAATGGTATCCTTCTTTCGTACACAAGTTATCTTTACATGTAAACTGGCGTTATCTGTTCACATATACTGATTGACTTTTCAACTGAAATCAGAATTATTTTCATATCTATCAATTATATTTCCATGTAAAGTGTCATTTTTTTTCGAAAATATTGGTGTTCTTGTCATGTAAACTGGCATTATACTTTCTATGTATATCTAAGTAAAGCCACGTTATAAATCCAAATACTCCAATCATCATATACCATATTCCACAACCCGACATTGGAGCTGCAACTCAAAACAGAATAAGGTCTTAATCGAACGGTTGTTAAGAGTCACGTTATAAATCCAAATACTCCAAACATCACATACCATATTCCACAACCCAACATTGGAGCTGCAACTCAAAACAGAATAAGGTCTTAATCGAACGGTTGTTAAGAGTCACGCTATAAATCAAAATACTCCAATCATCACATACCATATTCCACAACCCGACATTGGAGCTGCAACTCAAAACAGAATATGGTCTTAATCGAACGGTTGTTAAGAGTCACGCTATAAATCCAAATACTCCAATCATCACATACCATATTCCACAACCCGACATTGGAGCTGCAACTCAAAACAGAATATGGTCTTAATCGAACGGTTGTTAAGAGTCACGCTATAAATCAAAATACTCCAATCATCACACACCATATTCCACAACCCGACATTGGAGCTGCAACTCAAAACAGAATATGGTCTTAATCGAACGGTTGTTAAGAGTCACGCTATAAATCCAAATACTCCAATCATCATATACCATATTCCACAACCCGACATTGGAGCTGCAACTCAAAACAGAATATGGTCTTAATCGAACGGTTGTTAAGAGTCACGCTATAAATCAAAATACTCCAATCATCACATACCATATTCCACAACCCAACATTGGAGCTGCAACTCAAAACAGAATAAGGTCTTAATCGAACGGTTGTTAAGAGTCACGCTATAAATCCAAATACTCCAATCATCACATACCATATTCCACAACCCAACATTGGAGCTGCAACTCAAAACAGAATAAGGTCTTAATCGAACGGTTGTTAAGAGTCACGCTATAAATCCAAATACTCCAATCATCACATGGCATATACCAACGTTGCGTCACTAGCTGATGTAACTACAGTTTAAGACAAAATAAATAAACACTCCAAAAATTCAATAACATTAAACTTATCAAGGCCACCTGCAAATATAATGTTAAAGTTTAAACAATTACAAATAAATTTAACGATATTTTGTATTCTGTGATTTTATGCTACAGTATATTTAATATATTTGAGAAAATTCTGCAAAAATCTATATCTGTTACACACACGCATACATATTTAAGTTTTGTCTTTGTTGGGTTAAATATGTTGCACTTTTTCGTACTTTGGTTAAAATGTTACACGAATAGAGCTACCTATACAGTATTTTAATATCGCAAATCTTAGTATTAAACAAAAGGCGTGAATTTTTAGATATCTTTTTACTATCCAGCTTCATAAGAATAATTTATGTGGTGTTTTAAGACAGCTTTTTAATTGCATAAAATATGCAAACCATGGCTTTATACACCGCATACTTATTAAATTCATTTTCTTGTAAGGGCAGCCGAAATAACTTGAAAGACAAATAGCAGCTTACAGTGCTTTGGTTAACACTGTGATTGTTCGAGGAAACAGTAATAAAATACAGTTTGTATGTGTTAAGTGTATCTTTTTACAAGCTGTTCACATGTAGAAACCCCACAATACATATCACAAACCCTTAAATGTTTCTGAATTCAATAACTTTCGGCTGTTGTCCCTTTCTACATTTCGGAAAATTCTTTTATTTATTTTGAAATTTCATTCAAAGCCACGCAAGAGCTATAAGCTTACAATTATCCCTTAATCTTAAACAAACAGCATCCACCATCACCTGTTTGACAACTATTTTCTGATCGAATAGTGAGATTTAACCGTCATTCTTATAGTGTTTTCTTGACCCCTAAGTACGTAATAAGTTGCTGCAGAAACAGGGTGCGAAACATAAATTCTTGGATTCAAGATCTGGGCACGCTAATCTTAGAGATCTCTTTTATTATAATATTATAGTTTTGGTCATGAACTACACACACACATAGAAAATTACCTTAGATTTAAACTACTGAGAAATTTATACATGAATATCGACACAAAGTTTTGTCAGCTTTAGTAAGAATATATCATTTGAAATTTTTTCCTTATGTAAGTTATTGAATATTGACCTATTGAGATTTTTCAAAGTTATATATTTAAATCAACATTAATCCGTGTATCTTGACTGTGAATGTCCTTATAATTTTTAAAAGTTAAATACTGGGTATATCAATTAATAATGTATTAATATAAAAATAGAAAAAAACTTACTGTATAATAGTATGTTTCATAAGTATTTAATATTTTGTGTTAACGTAATAACATATTGACAGAATCTCGATAGTTTTCGACCCTATTTTACTCTCATAAATCTTTATCCTGATTAAACTCCCCAGACATGTACCAACATATATATTAATTGTGAATAAATAAAACTATAATATACAGTTATTAAACCTTTTCTGTTAACCAGTTTTCTTGTTTTGTTTGTTATATTATATATCTGTAACAATTTTCCTAATAGCTGTTTCGTTCTCAGACCAACAAACAGGATTTATCATTAATTCTAATACCCAACAAATTCGCTCATGAATGTTTCAAGTAATATTCCATTCATATATATATTTACTTACTATTTATATATATTTTTATTATAGAAATGGTATCAATTTAGTCTTTTAAACAATTTAATCTATATCATGATAAGTTAACCATTTCAACTGACGAACCTAAATTCTTTTTACGAACTGAAATTGAAATATCACTTATAAATAAAAGCTTCTTTATATCACGTAACAAAGTAATTAAAATATAATGAAAATAGCAATGATTCCAGAGGATCATATGTTATATTTATTACCTTACGAAAATATTTTTTATCAGTATTAACTATTGATATTCTGTTTTTTAAATAACTCTCCAATGAGCGATACACATTAATTCTTATTCCAATATCGTATACACTTTCGACATTAATTCATGAAGCTCGGCATGGCCAGGTGGGTTAAGGTGTTCGATTGATAATTGGAGGGTCGCGGGTTCGAATCGCGATCGCACTAAACATGCTCGCCCTTTCAGTCATGGGGGTGTTATAATGTTACGGTCAATCCCATTATTCGTTGGTAAAAGAATGTTTCAAAAGTTGGCGGTGGGTGGTGATTACTAGCTGCCTTCCCTCTAGTCTTACCCTGTTAAATTAGGGAGGCTAGCTCAGATATCCTTTGTGTGACTTTACGCGAAATTTAAAAACAAACAAGCAAAGAAATTCATGATTTACACAATCAGTTTATAAAAATTTAAAAACACACATATGACAAAATTACGTTTCTTCCCATACCATCGATAATAAATTTTGTTTGTCATTGTGAAATACATACTGATATTTCGAGAATAAATTAAATCTATTAACAAACTTTCAAGATTTAGTGTAAATTTACTTTTTTAATATTTTAAAAATTTAGTCAATACAGCTATCATCTAATTTTCGCTTTCGATTCGTTTTTTGTTTTTAAATTTCGCGCAAAGCTACTCGAGGGGTATCTGCGCTAGCCTTCCATAATTTAGTAGTGTAAGACTGGAGGGAAGGTAGCTAGTCATCATCACCCACCGCCAACTCTTGGGCTACTCTTTTACCAGCGAATAGTGAGATTGACCGTACCATTATAACACTTCCATAGCTGAGAGGGCGAGCATGTTTGGCGTAACAGGATTCGAACCTGCATAATTAATAATAGAAAAATGAAATACAAACATATTACACCATAATGCCTCCCAGTGGCTCAGCGGTATGTCTGCGGACTTACAACGCTAAAATCTGGGTTTCGATACCCGTGGTGAGCAAAGCACAGATAGCTCATTGTGTAGCTTTATGCTTAATTCAAAACAACAACAATTACACCATAATATTTTGAAAGATTTTTAATTTTTAATATGCCCAACCGTCTTAGATACTTTTTATTAAAAAACTGCCATTTTTAACTCATAAAAATTTATATTTTTCCTTCTTTAATATATTTCGCCTAAAGATATAAAATTAAAAAAAAATGTTTATTTACATATATACATGCATGATTTTTCATTAACAATAACCCGCTTCTTACTTTGTTTTGTTTTTTTCATGCCTTGTTGCAATTTTTCAAAAAAAAAAGTTTGTTGCTAAGTTTTATTATTGTAGATCACTAAAATTCATGGGCATGTAGTTAGGGTGCTTGACTCGCAATTTGAGGGTCGCGTATTCTAATACCGAAATCAACAAACATGCTCCTTCTTACAGCCGTGGGGGCGTTATAATTTGAAGATCAATCCAATATACGTTGGCAAAAGTGTAGCCCAAGAGTTGATAGTGGATGGTGATTACTAGCTGCCTTCCCTCTAATCTTTCACTACTGAATTAGGGAAAGCTATCTCGGATAGTCATCACGTAGCTATGCGCGAAATATTCTAATTGTATATTACTATTTTGCTACGTATAACCATTACCAACACTAACTATATTTTTGTTTTATCTAAACCAGCTTGATAGCGTTTAATAGTCTGTGTGTATTGGAAAATGAAGAAAAATTGAACGGGTGGACACAAATAATTTACAGAGTCAGGAACCTGGTTCAACTCTAGAACAAAGAGAAGTTTACTCACAATATATTTTTCTACTTTACTGATACGATTTGGCTTTAAATATTCCAAAGGAAGTGAAATAACCACATTTGCTAAATCTCATCTATCAGTGTAGCTCTTAATTTAGAGTTAAAAGTTTGAATGTTTTGTAGCCAAAGAGTCCAGAGACGTTTTTCCGTTTAACAAAGCTCACCTTCTGCTACAGATATATTTAGATAATGCCTCAATAAGTATTTACTTCTCACAAAATTAACTAACTTTCTATGTTATTATTCAGATTAAATTCTGATTGTGATAAAATATATTATTCCGCTGCTACAGTAGTGTTCCTGGGGTAGAGTATTTAACCTACAGGTAGCTATCAGAACTGTGCTTTTAGTATAATCTTAGTTCACCTTTTCCTAGCTACAAAAAAAAAGATGAAGATATAATCTTGTGATTTGTTTTCTTCTAAATTTCCAAACAAATTCTGCACGTAACTGATCACATCCATGCTGACCAAATGTCGCAAGGTCGGTCGTAATCACGTACCAACTCTGATACACAGGTTAAAATTACATTCTGAAACTTTTGTTGTTAAGAGTCAAGTTAGAATACATGGATTCTTTGGATTTTTAAGGAATTCACCAATTCATAAAGCTGACACAGACAACTTTACGAATTGGGATGAGATGGTTATAATTACACATGTAAAACAGAGGTTGAAGTATTCAACCTAAAGGATATTGGCATGTAATAAGCTTCTGGCCAAATTATAAAAGTACACCTTCATTTAAAATCCTGTCTCTTGTGTTTTTTCTCTTCACCTCAACAGCCATATATTCATTGAACAAGTGGCCATTAGACTTTGATGAACACCATTCATTTGTGAATAAAAAATTCGTTTTATTTGCTCTCTTGTTTATATTTGCTTTCCCTTGCTGTCGAGACCGGCATGGCCAGATGATTAAGACACTCGACTCGCAATCTGAGGGTCGCGGATTCGAATCCCCGTCACTCCAAACATGCTCGCTATTTCAGCCGTGGGGGCGTTATAATGTGACGGTCAATCCGTAAATTGGTAAAAGAGTAGCCCAAAGTTGATGGTGGATGGTGATAACTAGTTACTTTCCTTCTAGTCTTACACTGCTAAATTAGGGATGGCTAGCGCAGACAGCCCTCGTGTAGCTTTGCGCGAGATTCAAACCAAACTAAACCAAACCCTTGCTGTGCATGTTAAAATGATTCACAATATGTATATAACAACATTTCTTGAATTTGTGTTTTGTGGATACCTGTCGGATACTAGTATATATGATTATAATATAATTGCAGTGTTAAGTATTTGAAAATTGAGATGCAACAATCTGAAAAAACTAACCAGATTTACAAGCAAAATAAAACAGAAATATTTCTTCTACACTTAATATTAATCAGCACAAATTAAAAATCCGGTACACATTTTCATAAGAACTTAAGATGGAGCTATAAATGGTAAAATATTTACCGTTTAAAAATAAAAGCATAACCTTAAGTATCCGTACTAAACTATCTTGATTTTACAAGCAATATATCTTCACTAGTATGTGGAACAATGATTGATTAAAATCTGAAAACAGAAACAGGAGCTACACCAGTGAGCCATATAGAATTGTGTTAAAACTGGAGCTACACCAGTGAGTTATATAGAATTGTGTTAAAACTGGAGCTACACCAGTGAGTTATATAGAATTGTGTTAAAACTGGAGCTACACCAGTGAGTTATATAGAATTGTGTTAAAACTGGAGCTACACCAGTGAATCCATATAGAATTGTGTTAAAATAGGAGCTACATCAGTAATATCATATAGGATTGCGTTAAAACAGGAGCTACATCATCTCAACCGTATAGAATTGTGTTAAAGGAGGAGCTACGCCAGTGAAACCATTAAGATTATGTTAAACTTCCTTCATTCTCATGGAACAGGCGGGTGAAGCGGTGGGTGAGAAATGAATCAAAGTTCTTGGAAAATGACAAAATCTTCATTGATAACAAGTCGACTCTCCAGTGGTTCAGTAGAAAGTCTGCAGGCTTACAAGGCTAAAAATCAGGTTGTTGAACAGAGATTTGTGATTAACAACGCCAAAACCGTAATGAATCGCTAGTTTTCTTTTATAAGTATAGTAGTTATGAGTATTTAGTGTACATTTAACTAATATGATATGTAGATACGAAGTCATCACACTTGTCTTGTAAATTATTTCTAAATGCCGCAGTAACATGTAGCTGTTAAGCAAAAGAAGCATACATAACAAATTGTTGTGTTTAATGAGAAATTTACATAAGATTTTCGTATTGAGAAGGCTTATCAAAAACTGTTCATAAAAAAGCAAAGTATGAGATCATAGTTAGTTCATATTTATTTTGCTTTAATGTAAACGTGAGTTTATTTTTCTGCTTAATAAATAGGCGTTTGCTTGTTTGATGTTAGACATAAAGATGGTGTATATCTGCATAGTACTCTCCACTAAGCCTTACGAATCCCGAATATTATTGTATAATAGTAATATTATAAACGTATGACTGCCTAACTTACCATTGGCCCGGCATGGCCAGGTGGGTTAAGGCATCTGACTGATAATCTGAGGGTCGCAGGTTCGAATCCCTGTCACACCAAACATGCTTGCCTTTTCAGTCAGGAGGGCGTTATAATGTTACGGTCAATCCCCCTATTCGTTGGTTAAAAGAGTGAGCGGTGGAGGGTGATGACAAGCTGCCTTCTCTCTAGTCTTACACTTCTAAATTAGGGATGGCTGGCGCAGATAGCCCTTGTGGTAGCTTTGCACGAAGTTTAAAAAAAACCAAAACTTACCTTTAAAATATACTTCTTTCATCATATAGTGCACGGGCAAAAAACAACACATGTGACAAATATCTCACAGTATCTAACCTAAGTCTTCTAAGCTGCATATCTGAACTTCATGCGCTATTACGTAATGTCAATATGAAAATATTAAATGCAAGGATAGCCATTGATAATTCGGTGCATTCTAAATATTTTTTTGCGTTTTATTTAATGACACCATATACTTCTAATCAGCTTGTATTTTATACAAATTAAATAATTAATTTATGAATTATTTTTAACTTATTATCAATTTATCTATACAATAGCTTACTTTGTCGAGAATTATTATTTTAAAAAATAACTGAAAATCCTGAATAACACAAGCTAACACTATTCGTGTTACAAGACTGACAAGTAAAACCTAACTGAAGAGGAGGTAAAGTGGATCGCCATTTTGGATTCCCAATATAGCTATGGTAAAGAAAAGCAATACCTTAGAATAGTAAAACATCGAATAAAAGGTTTACTCAATACTTACTTAACGTTACCATGCCACTTAAAAAATCATTATTTCCATTCTGTAACTTATACTGACTTGGTTATGGTCACGATCAGTAATCTGAAAAAGTACTATACATAAAAAACGCCCTAAGTTTATCAAATATTTGGAGTTACATTATTTACACATAGTATAATACATGCCAGAAGTCTTGTTATCTACAAATAATCCAGTCAGAACATGTGGTCGACAACACTTTGTTCACACTATTTTAACAAAAAAGACTGTCGGGAAATAAGTGAATGATTCCATATAGAACCATTTCCTAATCATGTTAATTACACCAGAGTGAAAACATCCTATACAACATAATATCACTTTTAGTTTGAGGTGATTATTTCCAAGAAACTTGGAGCTAACATCGCTTATTCTTTTCATGTATAAACACGATATATGACGAATTCTATAAGGAAGTAAAACTGCAGTATACTTTCTCATGATTATCGTTTCGTAGACGTGTATGATGGATTTCAAGACCAGTTCAAAGAAACTTAGACAAGAAATATAATTGCATTCGTCATTTTGAGACCTCCACTCATTTTGCTTACTAGCATACTTAATTAGCGTGCATTCAGAATTCTGAATGTTTTGCGTTAGAGATACCTAATATGTTCCATCCATGTCACAGTTCCAAAAGAAACTGATTAATTTACCTCGAGTAATAAAAATGTGATATATATAGATATATGAACTGTAACCTATATATATATATATATATTATACATTAGTGTAAAACGTGCAATATACAGACTTGTAATTGTCTAGAAAGTATCTCGGTTAACACACACACAAAAAGGAATACACTTCCCGTACTAATAAATAGTTCATTATATAAGGACTTGAAATGTAAAGAAATGGGAAGCTTCCGGTTTTAAAAACACTCTTGAAATATATGTTGTGCTTTTCAATACAATAAAGATTGTATTGTTAACACGTAACATCTATGAAAATGATGCATTTAGTTCCTCATGGCGTTTATGAAAATATAACACTACAAGGTTCGGCTGGAGTTTAGATGAAACTAATACGATGTAGCAGCTATGGAAATCGATTAAACTAGTGCTTAAAAGTAACACCAGGAAATCACTTCGTTTTCAAGAGATCTTGCATTTTGAGTAATTTATTGTGGAGTTGTCCTAGCGTTGCATAGGCAAAAAGTAAGTTTTTAATTATACATCTTGTTTTGATTGTATATTTTTTGCTCTGAGTTTTATACTCACAAATTTTTTATTGCCTTCATGTTTGATTGTACACTTTGCATGATATTTAATATGTTTTATCTCCTGTGCAACAGATTTTATGTATTAACTGTGAACGTATAAAAATATTAAAATAACATTCTGAAGCATGCCATTTACTGAATTATATAATCATAGTACGATATGAATTATTTGTGGTTAAATATCTAAGTAAGCAGTACAATAAAAAGTCGTTGGTTAACATATATATATTTCGAAATATCTGAAACCGTAATTCGAAACCTGTACCTTTCTCTTTCACGTTTGTTCTAAATCTTTTATTCTTAGAACAGTCACATTCCCGTAACTGTCTGCAGATAGTGAAGTACGATTTTTGATGTGGGACACTGTGGGCTTTAACGCCAATATTTAACTGTCCTACCTTGTTTAATTTTTAATTTTATCACTTTACTCTACCATTGTTATTTTGTATTAACATGTGAGACTTTGCGAACGCTATTTGGGACCTACTTTTGCATATCTTGTACCCCATAATGTACCCTGATCACTTTGTTTCCGTTAAGCCTTGTTTTGTATTATATGTATTATTTCATCATAAGTTTGATATTGCTGTTTGTAACGCGGTCCTTTCTTTTTTACGTCGTCCCTCAGTGGCAGTGGCACAGCAGCAGAATGTGTTCGGACTTACGATGCTAGAAACTGGGTTACGATACTTGCGGTGGAGTAGAGCTCAGATAGCCCACTGTGTAGCTTTGCGCTTAGTTACAAACAAACAAACAAACTTTTTGATTTAAATATTAACCTAACTGTTTAGACAGTGTTTACATTTACGTCACAACCCCACCCACACATATGTATACAGAACGATCTAATCTTTCCTTGTTTCCCAAATTTAATATGAATTATATGATTCAAAATGATATTGAAGAACACACATATGTATATAAATGTAATATACACAATTCATAAAAACGTTGATAATGAACCTTCACACACCCTTCATACAGGATGAACGTCACACCTGGCAACGTTTCAAAAATCTCACGTGTGGCGCGCGCTGATAACGAGCTATGTAAATGATTGTATATGGTTTATATATGAGTGATTTGATCAGCGAGTTGTGATGCAAGACATAAAACCCCACCTCGGGCGTAGTGCTTATATCCATCAAGACACATATGTTTCAACATAGATAATTTTTTACCAGCTTTCTTTCATTACTAATAATAGGTTTTGCACAAATTTCCCTACCCTAATTGTTTGAGCCGTTTCGACTAAAATAAACTAGCTTTATAAAGACAGCGCATGTAATATATGCGCATCTGAGGCCACATTAGTGGTGAATTGACAAACTATTTGAGATCCGAACATAGCGGTTTCCATGATGTACTTTATTATTCCTTCTCCACCAGGCTGTAGACTCTTATATCTAATAAATCATGTTCTGTGACACCTCGTATTACCGTGAGTAGATACAATGTAAACTTTGATGTAAAATTATTGAATATTCCGTGCATAAGACCATCAATGGGTGGCTTCCAAATACATTACTTATATAGATGTAGTGTATCGATTGAACAGTTAACATACGTATAAGCGTTGTATATAATTATATTTCGATATTTTTACATATTATAAGCAAAAAGTGCCGTTATACGCGTGAAAACCAAAATTAGAGGAAGGAAAAAAAATGATATGGAGTGTTTTGTACGCAGCTCGAGAAATCATACCTATGTAAAATATGATATCATGCTTATGTACAATGTGTAACAATGTGCCATTAACATAATTTATGTCAGGTATGCGTAAACTTTGAAGTACTTTAGTAAATTATGATATTTCAAATGTGATAATTTACGGTTATACTACACATGCTATCATATTATGTTTACATTGATTAATAAAGTACAACAGTTAAGTAATAATTTTACGTCTATCGTTATTGTCAAACCGAATGTGCTTAATTTGTAATATCATTGGCATTTTGCTTACAGAATTCTGTATATTCAGAAGAATATATTTTACATGTTTTGATTTCTAATTATTGCGTATTTAAGCTACGATATGCTACCTGTATGTAATCTGTGGCATCAAGCATTTATATTGTTTGAAAGTGTATTTAATAAATGAAGTGCGTGTACACCAATGAATATCGAATATTAAAGTCTCATTTATTGTTTAATATTGTGTGTTTCTGGCTTACAAAATCTGTGAAATCATGTGTTTAAAGTATGGTATTGTATGTGTATAGATTATAAACTACTTTAAGTAAAGTTAAATGATAATATGGTAATATGTGTGTTGATTATTCTATCGCGTGTATACCAATTATGAAGTTTGCGTATCAAGCCTATAAAATTACGTTGTCGTGTATAGATAGACCATGAAATTATGTATCCATACTATGCTGTCTGTATAAAACTACAAAACTACGTATCTGAACTTTGTTGTCATGTACATGTTGACTATAGAGTTATGTATCTAAACTATATTGTCATGTATACAATGAAAGTATTGATTTAAACTGTGCCGTGGTGTATGGTTCTGGGTGAATTTACTCTCAGTAACTCGATTCCCAGTATTTTCACTCTCGGTAATTTCACTCCTCGTGTATTTCAGTCATTCTAAATTCGCTTACTGTAATGATTTGAAAATTTTAAAACATATGTTTTTGTATTCGATAACCTAACCTTAACCTAATCTCTTGCTAGATACAATACTTAAACATAGCTCATAACACGCATCTCTTTCTTAAAATAATGTTTAATAAATGTTATTGTTAATTATTATTTGACATTAATAACTTTTACAGGGAGTGAATTTACAAGCAGGAAAAATACTGAAACGAGAACACCGGGAGTCAAATTACTGGTCACCTTTGCTTGCATATGCACACTATAAACTTATGTACCTAAACTGTATTATTCTTTACACGCAGCCTATAAAATTATGTATTTAAACCACATTATCTCGTTTTTGTAAACTACATTATTATGTCCATGTAGGCTATAAAATTCTATATATAACCCATGCTGTTGACTCTAAAACTGTGTCTAAACAATGTCGTCAAATATTCGTGGACTATGAAATTATGTGTCAAAATTACGTTGACTATATGAATATGTATCTAAATTATGTTCTTGTATATATGTAAACTGTAATATTGTGCATCCAATTATGTTGTCTTGTACAGGTAGACTATAAGAATATGTATCTAAATTATGTTGTTGTATATATGTAAACTGTAATATTATGTATCGAATTATGTTGTCTTGTACAGGTAGACTATAAAATAATATTTTAAAGCTATGCTGGTGTATTTATGTATTTAAACTCCCTTGTCATGGATATGTCACTAGTAGACTATAAAATTATGTATCTTAATTATATTGTCGTGTATATGTAAATTATGAAGTTATATACCTAAACTATGTTGTTGTGTATGTGTATAATATAATATTAAGTGTATTAACTATATTATCGTGTATATGTAGACTGCCAAATTATGTATCGAACCTTTGTTGTCATGGGTATGTAGACTGTGACTCTTTATATCAAACTACGTGTATATATATATACATATATATACACACACTGAAATTATGTAATTAAACTTATATGTATATGACAGCTGTGATATCACATTTACGTCTGCGAACCAAATTTTAGAGTTTGTAGGGTGCTAAATCGTGTGTATTTATAACATAACAAGCTATAGTTGGCGGGTATGTTGTCCCTTTTTAAAAAGTAAAGACGGAGAAATCCTACCAGAAGTCGAAACGAAACAATTCAGAAAATCGTGTTTGCCCTGTGGACACACTGACACGTTACCACCAAATGGATTATGGTACTTGTCACGTGAGTGTTGCGCCCCCTGTGATTATCAGGATTGAAGAGGAGGTACAAAGAACGTAAAATTGTTGCCTACAGGTAATGATTATCTTTTTAGTTTCACTGTAAAATTAGTTTACTTATGTTAACATTCTGTGTTTTACATTTATTGGTACGTCGTATAATAGTTGTGTTCCACTATGAGAAAACGTTTCGGTGTTCGACATCATATCTTCCGTACTTACTAAGTTATTTTATTGTATAAGATGTAGCTAATATGTGCTGTACACATGAATATTAAGTAATGATTAAGTTTCATTAATCACGGAACCCTTCTAAACTTGCTAAATCTACTACAACAGAAAATTCTTGCTATATTTGGTTTTAACTTTAACAGTATTTGATAAAGACATTTCTCATCATCATTATTTTCAGTTTTATAAACATCAGACACGCTATCATGAAACCAACAACATTTCAGATCGCTTTCTTATTTATTTGTCGAATGTGTCGCTCTTTTATTCAACCGAACGTTAAACCTAAGCTATATATATATGATTTACAGGCTTAACAGAATCTCTGAAACCAACTGATGTTAAAACACTGTGAACGCTAGTTTCCATCAGGGTAAAAGAAACTGAATCAACGTACTATTTCTTTCGTTTTAACTGTCCGAGAAGTTCAGTGAATATTCAGATTCGGGGCCTACTACTGTAAATTCTCAGTTGTAAGACATTATTATTGTGTGTTACTTATTTGATTTTTGTTTACCATAATGTAAATAAACTTAAGGTGTAAGTTTTTACGTTGTGCACGATTTGGTATCTTGGTAATAATTCTCCTCTTCCTTCGTGGACTCTCAACCCCTAAAGCGTGGTTATAAACAGTATATTCTCTATCCCAGGTGTGACGACTCGATTTTCACATGACAAGCGTGTTGTTCAGCTCTAGACACGG
Source organism: Tachypleus tridentatus (assembly GCF_004210375.1). NCBI lineage: Eukaryota > Metazoa > Arthropoda > Merostomata > Xiphosura > Limulidae > Tachypleus > Tachypleus tridentatus. Next base: position 86,005,551 of record NC_134832.1, on the reverse strand, counting down.
CTGATTACTACAGTAGGGCTCAAAAGCCTAGTGAAGAAAAGCCTTGAGTTAGGTATTTACCGGCGGTTTCAATGGCACCGAGTGCTGAATGGGAATGTACATATATTTACTTTACACAAGACCTTTAAGTGTGGATCTAAGAGTAGTGTGTTGACTTTTGTTGTTCTCCTGAAAGAAAAAATAAATAGCAACTTCTATCAGTCAGAAAAGCCACCATAAATTTTACTTTGATTTTGTAATACTGTTATTATGAGGTGTCAGAGAAGTACAGAAATATTATTTTATTTATATTATCTTCATAGCTAATGCAGCGTTTTAATATTTGAATATTTACTGCAAAGAAGTACGTTGAGTGGAACAGTAAAAAACTTTACATCTTATGACTTAACCTTGATATTACAGTTTAAACAAGATTACGTCAGAAAGAAATCCAAGGATTCATGGTTCGCGTCTCCTTTACTCGAAAACGTATTCCGCGCTTTGGGGCTGCATGAATAATGGTGAAATTTCACTAATTGGTCAGACAAGAGTACCTAAAGAGTTAGCGTCGGGTGTAGTTGATTACCTGTCTTTCATCAAAACTGGCCCGGCATGGAGAGGTAGGTTAATGCACTCGACTCATAGTCTGAGGGTCGCTGGTTCGAATCCCCGTCACACCAAACATGCTCGCCCTTTCAGCCGTGAGTGTGGCGGTCAATCCCACTATTCGTTGGTGAAAGAGTAGCCGAAGAGTTGGCGGTGGGTGGTGATGACTAGCTGCCTTCCCTCTACTCTTTCAATACTAAACTACGGACGGCTAGCGCAGATGGCTCTCGTGTAGCTTTGTACAACATTCAAAACAAACAAAAAATCATCAAAACTATCAGTTCGAAGTGAGCTTTAGCTATGCGTAGATGGCCCTTCGGTGCTTTAATGTGAAACGTTTGAAATAAACAAACAATTAAACATTAGTGCCCCAAAAACATGAACTATTGGCTACAAGTTTTCAACAGAAAACATAAAATGGTTCTTTCATTTTAAAGTTAATCTTATCACGTATTTATATGATGACTAAAAATACACAAATTAACAAAAATAAATGTTTATAAAGTTTGAATTTAAAATAGATCCAATCACATTTCGCATTTTATTTTAAACCTTACCTGAAACATAGATCAGAAATTGCTTTGTGTACAAATACGGAAAAGTCAGATTTTTTTAAATATAAAATGCTGGTATATTGAGTTTTAATTGTTAAATACGTATTAACTGTAACGCCCTCAGTGGCAAAGCTGTACGTCTGCGGACTTAAACTGAGCAAAATGTGTTTCGATGTCCTCGATGGGCAGAACATAGATAACCCATTGTGTAGCTTTGTACTTAACTGCAAACATATTTATTACATTCAAAATTATGAAAAAAATACCAACAATAAAATATTTTTGAATTTTTACTTTTTCAATGTAAGACACATTTTTTAAGTACTTAATAGAAAAATCGAAGTGAGAGCAATTGAAGGAAGTTCGTAGTCATTATTGTATTTTGGTAAGAATAGTATACAAATTACAAAACTAAAGCAATTGAACGATCTTTATTGATGTTCAGAAAGAGAAACAAAAATACGTATTAGTAATTTATTCTTATGGTTTTATGGACTGAATAGCAGTGAAGTAAAACACATAATGTAGAATTAGTCAAATAAGACAGTTCATAAAACATTCCTAACTAGAACTTTTGATGCTGGAGTGTTTTATTTCATTTTTTTTCACCTATAGAGTGGTGTTGTGATGTATCATAACTGTTACGGAGTGGTGTTGTGATGTATCATAATTGTTACGGAGTGGTGTTGTGATGTATCATAATTGTTACGGAGTGGTGTTGTGATGTATTATAACTGTTACGGAGTGGTGTTGTGATGTATTATAACTGTTACGGATCATGTTAGGTGGTTAAGGTAAATAAAACTACGTGTATAAACATATGTGAGCATTAGGTTCGAATTGTAATTAGGAGTGGAGTATTCGACTTAAATGTAGACTAATGAGCCTAGTTAAAAGATCGTATACTTTAGACAGAACCGCAAATAATTTTGTGTTAATGATCAGAAGGAAATCATTCAACCAGAAAAACCTGCTGTCAAAATGGTTCAGACTCTCTGAACCAAGAACAAGATTATGTATCACTTTAATAAAGCGCCCACAGCGTTCAAAATGGTTTTATAGACTCTCTGAACCAAGAACGAGATTGTGTATCACTTTAATAAAGCGCCCACAGCGTATTCCGCGTCATAACATCTAGAACACTCGACCCTGAAAGGAAGCCTGAAACGCAAACCACAAAGAACCACTAGTTAGAGTTACACATGGGTTTTTTTTTCTTCTTCTAAATGTCATATTTATTTGAAAGAATTAAAGTTAGAATATTGAGAAGGTTTATGGATTTTCTGAGAGTTCATTTCATTAACTGTAATGGGAAGTTAAACATTAAACTGTAATTAACTGATTTAACAGTTGCTGTAACGCCTCACAAGAAAAACGGGCTTCAGTAAATACAGTTCTTAAAAGTATGAAAATCTATGTTTCAAAAGTTTCAGGACAGTACGAAATTAGCTTTTATTTGTTCTTCCTACAGTATTGCTGAAAAATCTTTTTTGTGAAGAAAGACTTGACCGAATAATTCTATATGGAACGACTTAGAGAAGATAATACCAACATAAGTTTAACCATTGAAAACAAAATGTGAAAGTCAAATTAATTTTGTTTAACGTCTGGAGTAATGTAAAATTAAAACATCTTACAGAATGCTTGAACATATCCATTTTAGAAATTAAACGGTTGCTAAAACTTTATGTGCATTTTCTCAACTTTTGAGGGCCGGGAGTGGTCTAGTGGTTAATGTAAGTGGACCGTAAATCTAGTTCACGGTTCGTGTCTCAGCGCACTCTGTTCTTGACGGCCGTGGGTGCGCTGTAAGAGTGACGTCAAAACCACACAGTTTGGTTAGATAAGAATAGCGAAAGAGAGAACGATGGGTACTGTTGACAATAGTTGCTTTTCCTTTTCAATATTTATTTCGTTGGTTTGTTATTTAGATCATATATATATATACAATGAGCTGAAGATGTATGTCTTTCCCATGGCCGTCGTATGTATCGAAACCAGAATTTTATAATTGTAATCCCTCAGATATACCAGTGAGCCGCCTGAAGATGCGACTGTTAGTTTAAAATTAGGGCTTATTTTTTATTTTTACGAATAAAGGAACACAATGAGTTATCTATTTTCTGCTCGTTGAGGGTATCGAAATCAAATTTTTATAGTTAAAGGCCACATACTTACCCGCAAGCCTCCGGGAGGGCAAAATTATAAACGGCCATGCTCAGATAACCTTAGTGTATTTTCATGCGAAATTCTGAAACCGAATCTAATGAAAATACTAAAGACACTGTTTTGGTATTTATATTTGTTTAGCAGTGTTCAAAATGGTTTCGTTTGTTTTGAATTTCGCGCGAAGCTACACGAGGGCTATCTGTGTTAGCCGTCCCTAATTTAGCAGTGTAAGACTAGAGGGAAGGCAGCTAGTCATCACTACCCACCGCCAACTCTTGGGCTACTCTTTTACCTACGAATAGTGGGATTGACCGTCACATTATAACGCCCTCACGGCTGAAAGGGCGAGCATGTTTGGTTTGATCTGGATTCGAACCCGCGACCCTCGGATTACGAGTCGAGTGCCTTAACCACCTGGCCATGCCGGGCCTATTCAAAATGGAAAAGTAAATGAAAGTCACACATTATTGAATCTGCTTTCAGCAGTTAAAATAATAATAATAAATTTAACTCTAACGATGAGATGAATCAAGCCAATATACCGCTGTATTGTGCTTATTAAACTTAAAACTGTAAATTAAAAACATACGTGCTAATAAACATGGAATATGTTAAACATTGTATTCATCTTAATTTGAGTATTGTGTTGTATTGTAGTTTGTTAGTCAATCATTTTATACTTTATAGCATCACTTAAGACTAGAGCTCGAGTCTGACTTTATTTTTATGAGAATGAATGTATTTAAATCACGTATTTTTGGGCAGTTTTTAGTTCTCATAAAAGATTTTACGACTCCTCATTGTCAAACAGAGTAGCTAGGCAATCATTGTCACAGAGGTTGTCCAATTAAACGTTTCACAAATAGCATCAGTTGTTTAGAAAACGTCACGTGCTGTGAAAAACGAATACAAACAGTGATGTCACAACCAGAGGTTTTATACAGCATTACGATAGGCACCCCACCTTCCAGATTGTTAGGCTATCTAACATAAAAGTATGCATTATTATTTTGGACGAACCCACGACAATATCTTATGAGGATTTTTACGTTACTTCATCCGGGTTCTTTCTAGACCAATGACTAAAACCACCACATAAAACACCAAGAATGCTCCATCAAAGAAAAGACTGTGAAAGTCGTTTGGATTTAATGTTCTGTATTCCGGTTTCTCATAACATTGTATTATTAGGTAAGTCATAAAATGTACGTCAAAACCAGAAATATAACCACCAACCCCGTAAAAAGTGCCAATTATTTTTAATTTATTTGCAGAGTTTGATATTAAGTAACTTAAAAACTAGTTGGATTGTCCCCTATTTAACGGAATCGAGTTTCACATTTTCACACCCAAGCTTTCATAAACTGGCCCTCTTGAGGCCGAGCAGACAGTTCATAGTGCACATCGAAGACACACGTGCAGTCAGTGTCCATCACTTGGCACAAACCACACTCGTTTGATGTGGAGGGAGCACTTCAAATAATGTTTATTGGTACTCACTTGCACGTGTCACGCGCACACCTTATAGGACTGGAATATTTTTTTGTCCTTGTAAACTGGTGCAATGAAACTAGTGCCTTATCTGTAAGGCAGATTTATGAATCGCTTTGCTGATCGAAATTCTTTGAGTAAAAGGTCCTGGCGATTGTCGGGGTTACTCCTGATTCTTTCAAAGGTTAAATTACTGACTCTTCTAACAACACATAAATGCTATTCGAAAAAAAGGATATATCATTTTGGTTTTGGTGAATTTGAGTTTCAATAAGGTCATAAATATCATTAATTTGAAAGTTTAAACAAAGAAGCAAATATACAAGAGATGTATAATCAGCCCACCATTATAGGTTTTGTTAAAAAGCAAATACATTTCTACAAAACCATATGTAACGGATTCTCAAATTGCGAAAGTAATAAGTTACTTTGTTTAACACACCGCAGGCTCCCCAAGTGGCTCAGCGGTATGTCTTCGAACTTACAACGCTAAAAACCGGGTTTCGATACCCGTGGTAGGCAGAGCACAGATAGCCCATTATGTAGCTTTGTGCTTAATAACTTTTATAATAAACAAATAGAATAGTCCATATAATAATTTTGTTTACTTTAAAACGTGTTTCAATATTGTATCAAGAACATAAATATATGTTTGATACAGGTGTTAGTCAATCTGAGAAAAAAAAAAGTCTATATTAGTTAGTGGTACTGCGATTAACAAAAAGCTTCGTAAAACTGCAAAAAAACAAAGCCGTTTAGACGTTTTAATGACATAAAAAACATTAACTTGATCCCAAAGTCTTCATATACGCGTCAATAATGATGAAAAATAACGAAAGTTTCTTTGTCTGAATTATAAGACAAACAAAATACAACAGAGAGTAGGGAAGATATAGGAATGTCAAGATGGAATATTACAGTTTTCATTACTTCTTGCTAAAACTTAAACAATTATTTGACCTTCATCTTCGTCGTTGGTGAAACGCAGCGCTTAGATACAAAAAGATTTGATTTGTTTTGAATTTCGCGCAAAGCTACACGAGGGCTATCTGCGCTAGTCGTCCCTAATTTAGCAATGTAAGACTAGAGGAAAGGCAGCTAGTCAACACCACCAATTGCCAGTTTTTGGAATACTTTTTTACCAAAGAATAGTGGGATTGACTGTCACATTATAGCGCTCCCACAGCTGAAATAGCTACTGTGGTGGAGGAGGGTTATGATCCATAATCCTCACATTACGAGTAAAGCGATCTAACCAATTAGACATGCTAGGCCTTGCGAAGCTTAAGAACTATTCCTAGAAACGTCTTCTGACGCCATTGACAGTCATTATCATTACTTACCATAGCAAATGTTTAATTTTCAGATGTTTTATACTCTCCTTGGAATAATAAAGTATATTTATGTATGAAAAGTGTGTTAGACGACAGTAACAGTTATTTGACTCTTCTTTAATGTTATAAATCAAAATTATCTCCTTATTGCTCTCTATCTAATGATCAAAACAATAAAAACTACTCATTAATAAATATTACAAGCTATACCAATGTATTGTGATAAACCAATATTCTTCCGGTCAATATGATATATACGAAAATAACTTTAAGCGTTTGAAAACTAGAGATCTACATTACAAACACTGGTAACCCTGAAACAAAAGTTAAGCAAGAAAATATTTAATAGGAAAAAAAATTGAAATGTGTTTATATTACAGCAAACTAAATCATGTCTCATTCAACTATACTGCATTTTACAGTTTGTTTGTTGTTGTTTTTTTACGCAAATAACAAATTTCCCAGATTTAATCAAAACAGAGAATGTTTAACAAATTAAGGATGGAACCTTACACTTCAACTAGTGTAAAATTAGCACCTCACAGTAAGTAAAGTAATTATGTAACTGAAATATCATTAAGTTTAATGTGGCACTAGACACGATGCAAACGTTTTCCCACTTTTCCTCTGAATAGAATTTCTGGATCATTTTGAAATTCTAACACACTGTACATATAGAACTAATATAACTACTTTGCTTGTTTTTTTCAATTTCTAGCAAAGCTACACGAGGGATCCCTGCGCTAGGCATCCCTAATTTAGCAGTGTAAGACTAGAGGGAACGCAGCTAGTCATCACCACCCACCGCCAACTCTTAGGTTACTCTTTTACCAATTTACGGATTTACCGTCACATTATAACGCCCCCAAGACTGAAAGGACGAATATGTTTGGTATAACGGGGACGCAAACCCGCGACCCTCGGATTACGAGTCGAACGCCTTGACACACTAGGCCATGCCGAGCCAGTATTGCAACTAAAAAATATTCAGTAGGTGGAAATTAAAACTGGTTGTGCAAAAAGAATGCTAAAAGTTGAGATAAATTAGGTTTCAAAAATTCTTTAATTTATTTACACAACACTTGGTGCTGAAATACACATATTATGCACACCAATCAATGTATGAACATCATGTTTTCATAAACACACAAGTACAAATAGATATACTCAGCAGTTGGCATAACTGTACAACAACTGCAGCGCCATCTGTAATGGCAAAAAGTTTTAATTCTAGTCACTACGTTTGGCTACAGCATCAAAATTTGGAAACATTTATCTAATATTTACATATCCTTACCCTAAACAGGTTATTTAACTTTCACACGTGTTGCACATCACAATTACTGTGGAATTATATAAATAGTGGTTTCAAAAAGTAAGAACTATAGTCTAAGAATGTTTACTCATAAAAATTACGAATTAAACATTGTTGTTGCATTTTTCAACAAGTTCAAACAAATATCTCAATTTCCTTGATAAAAAACGTAAAACTCCAAACCATACAAAAAGAAACTGTATTAATTAAAGTATAGGTTTTTATGGACTGTTACACGTTACTTCATAAAAATCCATTTAATCATAGTAGGTTCCAAAGTTGGGTGGTTTTTGTGGTTTCAAGATTTTTTTTTGTTTTAAACCAAGCTGATAATTATTATACTCGTAAAGTTTATAACAAGATGAGGCTCAGGCTCTACCAATCAATGGCGTGCCTAATTCTTTTATATGCTGTCATTATTTGAATGATTTTGATTAAGTTATGAACGTTACAACTGTAGAATCAAATTTTATTGAAAAAAATTATAAGCTATCTCGAAATATAATCTAGATAATTCGTACAATGTGTGTATAGTTTTATGTTGCTTCTTTTTACAATCGTGTTACAGAATCTGAACACGCACTTGGCAGTTTATACTTTCGTAAAAAATATGCATGCCCAGTTTATGTGATGACTACAACGAGCATAATAGACGTGTTTTCTTCTTCAGTAGTAAAAGCTTATATTTCTTTTTTAGATGTCTATCTATAAACTCATGCAATATCGCAAAATACTCAGCAAACGTAAAGGAAATAGAAGGTTTTTAATATCGAGAGTAAATAAGAACAGTTAGAAGAAAAGTTCAGTTTGGAAGTGCTCTCTGTTGTGAAGAAGGATCTATGTATATAAAAAAGAATAGTGATCTTGGTCAGAACTATATACAAAAACACTAATCGTCTTGTACCATGAGGTAAAACAGTTGTTTTTATATTAGTAGTTCTATTTTGTTTTCACTAGTTATACATGACAGCAAATATTGAGGTGTAGAGTACTGAAAAAAAAGCCATGGACATCAAGATTTAATGCCATATATATATATATATATATATATGTTTTCATTCGAGGAGTTTTTTTTCTAAAAATTAGTAATGTTTATCCTTCATAGGTTTGATCACGCATAATTAAACTGGAAGGAATGGAACGGTAGAAATTACAGTACCGTAAATTGTAGTGACTAGGACTTTTTATTGTCAAAATAAAATTTATCACAAAACCAAAACATGCTGTTATATAACTTTACGTTATTTGGCAAGGGCTTATTATGTATGACTAAATATATCATAAGAAAGAGAGCGGAATTTTTCCTAAACACTCAGAAATTTAAAAAAAATATATAAATCCAATAAAATTCCAGTTTCATGTTATACTTTATCATCTGTTATTATTTTAAGGATAGTACACTGTTCTATATGCTTTAAAAGTATAATATTGATATCTAATATTAGTACTTTATCTATTTAATATGGATACATCAAAAGTCAGCGAAGTGAGTTAAATGCTCAGTACAGTTTTATGAAGCTCGAAAGGTTTATTTGTAACTTCATTAAACTTTTTACTTACTAATTCTTTCTGAGAACTGTGCTAGTGCTACTATGAAGATAGGTTAAAGTTTATTATCAGTTGTTTAATGAATATATATTATCCTGAAAATGGATTTTTTTCACAATTTTTTTCACCTACTATATTCAGAAGAATGCAGAGAAGCATGATATGTTTGTAAGTCATCTTAAATTCTGTAAAAACGTGTTTTATTTTAAACTGATTTCAAATGAGCTTCATGATATCATGTTTTATCAAATTCACACGTTTTAATCGTAATGAACTTAAATAAGCACTAGCTATGTATGTACAGAATATTAAGGTAAGAATGTCACAATAAATCCAAACACGTCTTCACATCTTGCATGCACAAGTACGTGTGGTGAAATTATTTTTACATCCTGCCACAACAAAACTACATTACATGCACGAACATGGATGCCATTGTCTGTTTCATAAATTAATTTTAAAGTTCAAACCATCTGCTCACACTGCAGGTTCTAACAAGGGAATGAAGAAACTCAGAGGAGCATGCGACAGTGGTTGGCGGCGGGTTCTGGCCGGACACCTTGGTTCTACCATCGGACAGGCCCCGCCACTGACCGTCATAAAGAATGATAATCTGTAGGTAGGCCTAACCCGAAGTCTCCCAGCTGTGAATGCATCAATGCTCCGTGCATGGCTGTCGGAAACTCCGAAGGATGGCTTAAGCGGAAGGCACCGCTTATAGCGGCGGTTTGATTGACTCCGACCGATGAAGTTGGCGAGAGAGTAGCGACCGGATGATGCTGTAGTATTGGGCTGGGAGTAGCAACACTCATTCCTGCAGTTTTCAATTCCGTGGCGAAGATGCCATCAGAGCTGCTTGCAGGTTCGGAGTCAGAGTTTTGTAGCAGCTGTCGATGGTCTGTTCCCGTTTTATGGTCGTCTTTTTCCAAGACTTCTGGTTCGGAGACTTTGTTTGAATCGGTGTTTTTTCCTTTTTCTCCATCTCTGAAAGAAAACAAACATAGTCGTTAGTGTCTTTGTTCCATCAGACCACGCCGGAGGAGCCACAGGGGTGGTCCTTTTTCTACGATCCAATCTGCGGCATAGATTAAAAGACAGCAGTGAAATACAGAAGTCTGAAAACACTTTTGTCACCTGTATTCTTTGTTCTTCTAAGCCTATATGTACTGACTCCTCAAACCTTCCAACACAGCATCTTTCTAACTAATGGCTCTTAACCTTAAGTCAATGTTTACAATTAGAGCAGTTCGGGCTACCTTCATTTACATTAATTGTACTATACTCTCAAAAATATGCAAAGTCTGTTTCTGACACACCCACAAAGCTCCCAACTTGAAGATGAAAAACTATTACATATGTCGTCTCAAATAAGCAGTGTTCCTATAACATAACAGAAAAACGATCCGAAGAAAAACAGTTCATAAAAGAAGTTTGTGTTCTATACTCTGTGATAACTATAAACTATAAGTGAACTAATCGGATATGACAATGCGACCTCTATAATTTCCTGTACTGGTGGATTATGTTCGATGCTATCTATAAATCCAGTTACCTGACATTTATTTCTTTATTTCTTAAGCCTTTATTTCTACAAATTTCAAAGTTTATCTTATAAAGTCACAAGCATATCCCACGTTATGATACTTTGATGACTTATGTGTATTTAGTTAGTGGAAACTACAAGAGATATTATAGTAAAGTAGCAGCTATAGACAGGTAGATGTTGATAACACATTAAATATATAAGCCAAACCTTGTAATTACTATATATATATAGCATGTATCTAATATTTTATTTGTTTTAATATACATAACCTTTTTATGGTAAAATAACTTATCATTAATAATAATTTTTTTATGGAGAGAGTGCATAACTTGTTAACAGCGGACACGAGAATGTTCATTTGATACTTTATGTTGTATACACACACACACACATATACACGTTCTGTATTTTGGAATAAGATTAGAATTTTTCTCCTATGTGATGTGACATTCGTAATATTAAAATACTGTTTAGTATTAATACCTCTTCATCAAGCCAGGACCAAAAAAGGAAAAGAAGAAAATAGTGTATCTTTGTTGTATTTTTTAAATAATTACCTTAAAAACAGTATATATGCAATTAATTTTTCTTTAGCCTAAATTACCTGTCTCCTAGTGATATAGTTATAAATTTCGGAAATTTAATGTTAAAAGTACTGGATCAAACCCCGCAGCAGAGAAAGCGCAGATTGTCCCATATCTAGTTTCGCGCTTAAAAAACAAAAACAGATAATATTTTAACAATAACCTGATGATATAACACAAAATGTAAAGTCTGTTAATTGTCTTTGTCTTCTGTGATACATAAGATATACTAAAACACTTACGTTACTTGTTTTATAAAATAATAAAAGTAAGAGCATTATTTCGGACATATCTACAGATATATAATAATTGTTTTGTCCTTCCCAAACAGTTAACCCTTCACTCTTTGATGGCTCTTTCGGTATATACTTATAATACGATACAAATATGTTTTATAGCTTTGGAATTTATAATGTTATATATTTTAAACATGAATATCAAACATAATGGACCAGGACTTTTTATACCTATGTTTCAGGAGTGAGGAAGTACAAGGTAAGTTAAGTATTAATACAATATTTCCAACACTCCATTTCGTTAATAAACAAAGGTCTTCCAGTGGCTAAGTGGTAAGTTTCTGAATTTATGACGTTAAAGATCGGGTTTCGATACTCGTAGTGGGCGCAGCACAAATAGTTTGTTGTGTAGCTGTGACATGAACGACAAACAAACAAAGTGTGACAAAATTAATTATTCTATTGAAATCATCTGAATATTCAGAGAAACAGGAAGGGGCCATTGCTTTGTATAACTAATATCGCTTTAAAAGTTTCAATTTGTGAAACTAGGGCAAACATTTTGTTTTATTAATTTACAATTACTCTACGAGAGGAACACTGAAGATTTACTGATAAGTTTCTAAAACGTGCCTAGATTAGTTGTTTGTTTATTTTAAATTAAGCACAAAGCTACCACCTTGATTTGTTTGTGTTCTAACTACCACGACTATCGAAACTCGGATTCTAGCGTTGTAAGTCTGCTGGGAGGATGGGGGGTAACTTACTTGAAAGAACTGAAAGTTTTCATAGAGTAACAAATACAGAGGTCTGAATACAGAATACTAAAACAATTTTGGAGCCTCATCACTTTGTAGAGACTATGTTGTTACGTCTTGTCATACTCTATCTGGTCACCACGTATCTAGACATTAGACCTGAAGCTTAATCTCCATTACAAAGGGTCTCATAGTAAGACTATCATGTTCAAAGTACACCCCTCCTCCCTGCTTTATTTTTCGTAATCCATCTAGTATACAGTTTGAACAATCCAATTGGTGAGTAATCCATATGCGCTTTGCCCAGCGCCTTGACTGATATGTCTTTGTATGAAATAGTTCGAATATATGTTTCATTCTACCAAATGCTTGAGGTTTACAACTATTGAACTGATATGTGATAGTAGCAGCAGCTTGAGTACACTACCTTGTGTCGCTTTTCCAGAGGAAGATCTTTCTTGATTATGTTGTGCATTATTGTCTGGAGCACTTGGACGAATTTTATCTCTGGAATTTGTGTTCGTGAACTCTCATCCGTCACAAAACGCCTCATTTTGTTTACCGTATGCTATGGAAAGAATTCTTGCAGGGTTGTTTGGAAATAGTCTTGATGTCCCAAACTGATTTAACCCCTTTTGTTTTCAATTGCTATTAAACACAAGGAAAATGGTTGTTATATAACCCCTTTCAAAAGTAAATAGTATTTGGTTACAGCACATTACTACCTAACAACAGACAATGTCAAGATGTAGTTCTGGTGCATGCCGTTCCACAGCAACTTTACACTGTGTGTGGATGCCTAACGGCTTACTAATTTGTGCATTTAAATTAGTTTTAACATAACGTACTAAAAGTAGGAAATTATATCACTCTTTTTAGCTGAATTCTGCTAACACAAAATCGCGAACTTTCGACATGGGGCCTTATAGTTTCTATCATTCCAGACAAAGTACTCATAACCAAACGTATTGGAAAAACATCTATAAGAGTCGCAGTAGACAAACGCAATCGACTCTGGTAGACAAAAGGCTAATATCTCTATTAGCTCGTCAGTAAGTAATGTAATATAAATACACCTGTTTGACAGAAAAATCCAATATCTTCAAGGATTTCAAATAAGTATGTATACTGATTACAATCAAAATTTGCAATGTAACAACTGCTCTTTTCTTCTTCACTAAATGAAAGTTCCTTGCTGTGATTTAATCACATTTGATTTTATTAATTATCTTACACGTATTCAAATACTATTTCACATCCATACATTTGTGCCTTTTGTGCCGTATTCTATAAATTCCAGCACACCTTGCACTGTGTAAAAGTTATACATAAAATATAGTAAAATATACATACATAAAATTTAGTATTTAAAAACAACGTCAATATATAAGTATTAGCATGCTCCTGAATGCTCATAGAATCTAAATCCGTTTTACACTGTTCTATTCATCATATGTTTTATTCAGATGATACTGCTCAGAGATTACATTCATTCATGCCTTCCAAGCATCGTGAAAGCTTATTGTTTCAAGCATAGAACAAACAGTAGTCAACATTTCACATTCTGACAAGATGAATCAGACGTTTTCACCAAGTATTCGTGTGCTATTGTCTTCATATGCTCAGCCCCGTTTTCAAAATGTAAATACATACCTTACATTTTGTAATTCAAATATTAAGTGTTAATAGAATAAAACACGAATACTTTTAATGAAATCTCTAGTCTTTTGTTTTCCGTTGTTTTGTTACGCCTCTTTGATGTTTTCGCTAAAAGAGCTGATTTTAAGTGAAATATTTGATACTGTTTCTACCTTAAATAGACCCTATGATTTATTTGTAGTTAAGCACAGAGCTAAACAATGGACTTGCTGTGCTGTGCCTACGACCTGTAGCGAAACCTGGTTTCTAACGTTATAAATCTGTAGACGTACCGTTGTGTGGGAGGCAGACCCTATAAATGTGATATTTAATTGCTTGAAATTAACTTTACTGTCTGTATGAAATTAATATTTTATAAAATCCTGTTATACTTTCGAAAAATTAAACTGCAACGGAACTCGAAACACGTGCCGTCAGATTCCGGTTCGTCATGCTAATTGTTTGACCACGCCTGTCTCACAAGGGGAAATGAAGACAATATTGGTTCTGAAGAGCTCAATTCTATTGGAGCTCAAGTGAATTCCGAAACGTTTTTCGTTTTTGTAATTATTTATATACTGCATGCTTATCGACAGAAAATTTCATTGTTTATTGCAGCTTATTGACTTGAAATAACCTATGTTTGTTTGTTTGTTTTTGAAGACTAGAGGGAAAGCAGCTAGTCATCACCACCCACCGCCAACTCTTGAGCTGCTCTTTTACCAACGAATAGTGGGATTGACCGTCACATTATAACGCCCCCACGGCTGAAAGGGCAAGCATGTTTGGCGCGATAGGGATGCGAACCCGCGACCCTCAGATTACAAGTCGCACGCCTTAACACGCTTGGCCATGCCGGACCCAATAACCTATGTAAAGTCGATACGAAAACGACTTAAGTACTAAATGAACTTTGATAAGAAATTTTGTTTAAATAAAAATATTTATAACGAAATAAACTTCTGAAAATAAATGAGAACCCCAACTATCCTTTGTTTACCGCTTTTCGCTGAGTTTTACTGGTTTCTGAAAATTCCACTCTTTGTTAATAAACCTGAAAAAGAGCGAGTCCAGTTAGAGTAAGAACTATGTATTATGTGAAAGGTATTTGCAGTTGTATTTTATTTACCACAGTGAATCTATATATATATATGTTATCTTAAGAATATATAAGATTAACGTTTCTGTTTTATTCAACTGGCATGCTATTTAAAATAATTATCTAAAGAGTGTCATAATGAAACAATAACATAAATAAAAACATGCTTATTTATTGGTTTATGAAATAGCGTGATAATTTTTACCATTGTTCACTGCAATGAGCTTTCTTAGATTTTCTGTAGAAGTTCTATCTTATTGTTATTAAATTAATGTATTTTGGGTTTGTGTATTTGTTACAAAGTGTATCTTCTAGACGTATTTACAAAAGCAAGCCACACTCCCAAGTGTCTCAGCGATAATATCCGTTTATCTGTTTTCAATACCTCATTTTGGCGCAGCACAGGTAACTCATTGTATAGTTTAGTGCTTAACTACAAATAAACAAATACGAAAGCTAAGGCCAATCTTAAATGTTAGTTTGGTTTCATTTCCTCTTAAATGCTGCGATATGTTGAAAACTAACATTTTCAGCATAAATATAAACGACACTTTTCTTTAAATAGAAAATTTTCTTAAAACGCTAAAACAGAAGCTCAGGTTTACCAAGAATTAAAACTAATCTATACACTTATCTATTCAACTTTAGTTTTAAATATAAACTAAAGACAAAATATCGAATTGTACACCACCAACATGCGAGGCCTTTCCTTTCGAAGAAGGCTTCCGGTAAAGCATTGAATCATCATGTATTCGTTGAGAACCTAGTTTAGAAAAATCGATTTAAAGACATTAAATCATGCAGTAATGTGATAATCATCCAATAACAGCTGAAGTCGCGCTATCATTAAGAGCCGACCTATAACTGGCTCAAAAAATATCATTCTGCATAACGACTGAAGAAGGTACGACAAGTTTTAAAGAATTTTATTTACCAGAAGCAAAAGAGGACAAAAGAGGACAAAGGTGAATGTATAGTCCGGCTGGTGAGTCGTTTTTTAAAATGCATTTCTTTGTAATTGGTCCGCTATTCGTTTTTCAACTATTCAATAATTAACATTCCAACTGGTGGAAACAAGTCTATCCTAGAAAAATAGAAGATCTGAGGCACATATGTGTTGATAGGCCAGTCTCCGAGTCAGTCTTACCAAGACGACAAACATTATAATATTAACTCAAATGACGGCTATAAAATCCTTAAAAGAAACCTAGAAAAATAAAAATTATGTTGCAAAACAAGTACATAATTTTTATTATGAAAAAGTACGTAGGGTAATTTTATATCCTACATTATTGCCTGTAACCTGGGGATCCTTTCAACTGGTTTAGTTTGGTCTGTTTTGAATTTCCCGCAAAGCTACACGAGGGCTATCTGCGCTAGCCGTCCCTAATTTAGCAGTGTAAGACAAGAAGGAAGGCAGCTAGTCATCACCGCCCACCACCAACTCTTGGGCTACTCTTTTACCAACGAATATTGGGATTGACCGTCACATTATAACGCCCACACGGCTGAAAGGGCAAGCATGTTTGGTGTGATGTGGATTCAAACTCGCGACACTCAGATTACGAGTCGAGAGCCTTAACCAACCTGGCCATGCCGGGCCTCCTTTCAATTGGTGCAGATTTTTTATTTCTGTTTCGGCTTCTTTTTGTTTATAACCAACTAACCTTAGATTTGCTGTTTTTTAACGCAGTCTTTCCTTTTGATTTTGTTTTATTTCATTTTACTTAAGTCTTCAGTATTAATATTCTATATATATATATATCACAATTCTAAAGATAAAATTTAAGTGTAAAAAAATAGATATATATATATATATATATAAATCGAATATAAATATAAAAATATCGCTACTAATAAACGCCAACAGCGATATTTTGAACACTTATTTGTTTCTCACAGCACCTAATGTACCGATCACAACAACCAAATTATATTGTTTTCAAAACATGATATTACTACACACACATCAGACATCTTCATGACGCTGTACCGCATTATCAGAGTCTGTGTACACTGATCACACAACAGCTGTGTGAAAGTAGGTGTTGACGTAAATTATTGCATTTTTGCAGATGCTAACCTTCCAAAACTGTTATTACCAAATCAACGAACACATGGCCGTAAAGGTTTGTGTAGACTTTTGGTTGTTTAAAAATAATTATATATTTGTGGAACATTGAAGAAGAAAAGAGATTAATGATTAATTAATTGTTATTTTACATCAGTAAAAAACATAATTTGTATGGGTGTTGATGTACATTAGCAGGTTGTACGAAAAGAATGAGAGCACTCAGTCAACTTAATGCATACAATTAAATATTTCACAGAAAAATAGCTGTAAACATGGTTTAAGCGGAAATATCTCTATTGTTATGTTTACACACTCGTTTCATCATTGTACTTCCTAGTATGCAACCTGACTGCTCAAAATATGTTTCTTTACCTACATGTGCTGAGTGTTTATTTTACAGATAAAAGTGGTATTGGACAATTACAGCTAAAGTACCTTTTTAACACACCTGAGAAATATGTCCATTTTTTAAATGTTATTAAGTAGAATATTTTGCTTATAACGTCCGGTTAAGTGATTTTATTGGAATTATAGATACAAAATAATTTTTATGTACAAGTATGCCTTCTATCGTAATATGACCTGTTGAACGACTGAGATCGAAGTGATGTGTTCTAAGTATGATCAGGAAATGTTGATTTTGTACGAGCTTCAGACTTGCTACTTTAGTGAAGTATATCAAACGTATTCTCAACAGTTTATACACAAGTATAGAAATATTCTGAATTATAATAATGAAACTAATGATACAGCAGTTGACTATGCAATTATGGACAACCAGTATTAATTATAGGTATTTTTAAACCATCAATTTCGTTTTAAATTGCTGGTTGCTTTTATTTTTTAAAGAAATACGCAAATATAAAGTTTCTGTAGTTATTTATAATCTATTTTTAATTTAATATTTTCTACATTATTGAATTATAATCAATATTTTTCATAAGATTATGTCTACTACTTCTGATGGAAAATTTCTAATTAATGATCTAAACATATGTGAACACTCGTGTTATATGTCGCTCAGATTTAAAGATGTCCTGGCTAAAATACTTTCCAAAAATAAATTTTTTGTAGAGTAATATAAGCTGTTTTATTTTTAAACTGTGTATCATGATGAACGTTAATTTATCTCTTAGACAGTAAAATAAATATTCGCATTTGTCTTCGAGGTACTACAGTGAATTTTAATAATTGTTTTTTAATGTAATGTATATTATTATTTGTCTTTTAGGTATTATAATGAATATTAATGTTTGTTTTCTAGGTACTACAGTGAATATTAATTTATGCTATAGGTACTATTTTGAATATTAATTTATGCTATAGGTACTTTGATAAATACTGATATCTGTACTTTCAGCACTTTCGTAACAATATCAAGTTTATTTGTCACACATATGATAAAGGTAAAGAATATTCGTCGTGTTCCCTATGCTCACAACATATTTTTGTAATGAAAGCGTTTTTATCACCTACAACGTTGAACAGCTTCATTAAAATATCACACTTATATACATATTCTACAAAATATAAAGGGTTTTCCTAAACTGAGATTAACATATATTATAATATCAGAATATAATCAGTTTAACAGATGCTTCTGAATAAGTGAAGACTACATTACATTTGTTAAAAAGAAATACCAAAACCTTAAACTAATAAGTGTACCCAATGCACTACAAAATAATAAGTAGTTTACTACATCAGAAAGCCAGTGAAAAATCAATCAATTAAAAACAATGAATGGTAGTAAAAACTATAATTATATGAAAAACATCAAACAAATGTAGGCTTTCTTCTGCAAAATCAACTAACAAAAGTAAATATAACCCCCGAATTAAGAAATCACGAAACCATATACTGCTGCATGCTATGTATTCCCGACATCAGCAGTAAATTAATCAACATTTGGCAAAAACTAGTAACAAACTATGACATTCCAGTTAATACCAAATTCATATACTATGTAAAAACTACACTGACAAACACCACACCAACGTTATTTATAAACTACAATGTGATAACTTCCACGACTTTTATATTGGAGAAACAATTAGAAGAATTGAATCCAGATTCAAAGAACACAAAAAGTCACCTTCACGCGTTTTCGAACACTGCAAGTCAAATAAACACGACATAACAAAAGAAAACACCCAAATACTAAATGAAGAAACAAACATAAACAAACGCAAAATTAAAGGAGCCTTGCTTATACAACAATTCAAGCCCAAAATAAACCAATACAAAGGAACACCTTTATACCCATATTAATAAATATATCCAACATCTAAGCACGCCCTCTACATTCCTACACTCAATTATACAACCGCCTTCAAACATGTGGTCAGCTACCGGTCAGTTACCTCTTTCTTTCTTTGTGAACCTGATGATGACCGAAGAAGATTGAAACGTTGTTTGCTCCTTAACATAGAATTTTCTCAACCCATACCAGCCGTTGTTATTTATATATTTTTCTCTACAAGTGGGGTTTTTCGTCATCACGGAAGATTAACAGTCAGTTGCTTCTGAGCCCTTACTATAATTACAAGTAAACAATGAATAACATTTAAAAGGAAATAAATATTAGGATAAAAAATTGCTAAATGTAGATATTTAATTCTTTTTTATCAAGTTTTACAACTTAATGGACCACAAACTGATTGAAAAATCTAACCTTCTCAGTATAACTAAATATTTGCAAGAGAACGAAACAAGTCCGTGAAATTTACGTGATGAATTACTAATACAAGAAAGTAACTGATTAGTTGTATCGACGTGATAAACTATACATTTGTAACTGGACTTGGTGATGAGGTAATTAAAGACGTAATGTGATGAAATATGTGTAGCTAACTTAGAGCGTGACAGAAATGTAACTTGCAATATCTATTTATGTGATGGACAATTTACAACATGAATGAAATTAGTTGGCATCATTAATAGATGGAGAATTAAAAGAATGTAAAAAATAATATATTGTGTGTAAAGAATAAAAAACAACATTAACTTGCTATGGTGAATGTCACATTTACTTCTGTACGTCTAAAGAATAAGAAACAACATTAACTTGCTATGGTAAATGTCACATTTGCTTCTGTACGTCTGAATTTTCGTTACTTTCAAAGATTCCAATAACGCGTATTTCACTCTTGAAAATCAATAGATAGTGAAAGATGGTAGAAATGTTGAAGATCTAATAAATTATAATGCTACAAAAGTTTAAAGTTCACGGTTTCTATGAATACGATAAACATTTCAGTAACCACCAAACCCAATAAAAATAGATTTTACAAAAAATACGTATCTTCGTAAGTTAAAAATCAGAATAGAAAAAGACTACTACAAGTATATAATAGATTATATCGAAGACTATTCGCGTGTGTTTCATCCGGTAATAAGCTTTTGGTGGCGTAAGTTATAACATAGTTATTTCCGAACGAAAATGATTAAAAGGTCGATATAATCGTGTGAGGGCGCTTATAGAGCACAAAAGTCGATGAAGCAGGTGTGCTTTGCATTAGGAAGACTACACATACACACACACACACACATATATATATATATATATATATATATATAATTCTATTTATTATATTTTTTGTTCATACTTTCCATTCATTTCAACTGTTACATCATTATTTTCCACATTTATCTATGACGATATCTAAACCGCTTCTAACTTGTACAAAATAAAGCCTTGTATTTCATTACATTTTTATTTTGAGCAATGACAGAAGCACACAACAAACACAAAATTTTTCGATTAAAGATTAAAGATTTTCTATCTTACGAGCTTAACCTTGTTTGTCGAGTTATACGTTTAGGTGTTAAATTTATATATTCATCATACGTGTGTGTGTATTGAGATACGCGTGTGCTATATATAGGAATAATATTTTTAGCATGGTAATAGTGATTTAGGGGTATTTAAAATAGTTCCCAGATAACTCAACATTACACACACTCTCATTTACTTTCTAAACAAACCTAGAAACTTGTTATTTCTTATATGTGTTATCAAAACCAGTTTTCCCTCGTCACACAAGAAAGAAAGAAATATGCGTTTATATGTTCATGTAATATACGTTCGTGTAAACGTTTAAGAAGTAAATAAACTTGCTAAGGAATAATTACTATTGAACGATTATTTCTCACATCAGTAAAAACGAGTAGCTATTGTATAACTGCATCAGCAAGTTAACATCACGCTATAGAATAAATGTTGCTTACCTCAGTAAATAAGTTGTTTGTTATTGTATTATTAAGTAATATAATTGAATAACTGGTGTTCATGTCAGTAAAAAAGTTGTTTGTTATTGCATCAGTAAGTAATGTGATTGAATAACTGGTGCTTATGTCAGTAAAAAAGTTGTTTGTTACTGCATCAGTAAGTAATATGATTGAATAACTGGTGCTTATGTCAGTAAATAGGTGGTTTGTTATTGCATTATTAATTAATATAATTGAATAACTGGTGCTCATGTCAGTAAATAAGTTGTTTGTTATTACATCAGTAAATAATGTGATTGAATAACTGGTGCTTATGTCAGTAAATAAGTAGTTTGTTATTGTATCAGTAAGTAATATAATTGAATAGCTGGTGCTTATGTCAGTAAATAAGTAGTTTGTTATTGCATCAGTAACCAATATGATTGAATAACTGGTACTTATCTCAATAAATAAATACTTATTAAATAATTGTTGTTTTCGTCAGTAAATAAGTAGTTTGTTACCGCATAATTGTTGCTTGCATCGAAATCACTTTTAATTTATTACTTTTATATCTATGATACATACTGTGTTAAAAACCTAATACAATACATGACTTTCAAATAACGCAAGTCCAGCAGAAACTAATAAATATCTATACTTGTCATATTAATATATATATGCATATGCTTCCCACAACAAATATATAAGTATGGCTCTAAACTGCTTCGTATTGCCAGTCGTTGAGTACAGCTGTGTCGATCACTCATCTTGATTTCAAGTGTTTTGTTTCCCCTGGTGTAATACTATAGATAATAGGCATTCTGCAATTATATTCCGTTATCACGACAGGTTTATACACTAGACATATGGACACAAATGTTTAGTGGTAATGTAAATGTATGATCATAATGAAATTAGTTGTCTAGAAATAGCTATCATGTAATAAATGACTGGCGATACGTTATACCTACTCAGATTATTTTAAGAGTTATATTGACCTGCACATATAAACTAATTGTATAATAGTAGTTTTATAATAATATACATTTTGTATCATATATTACTATAGTATCTTCCCATAGTAATGGTGCCTAGCTTAAGAATGTACAAATCATATTGAAGTGGACAAAAATCTACACGCTAAAAATATACAGTTACTTAGACCTATTTAATGAGATACCAAAACACTTACTTCAATTGTTAAATCTTATTTTACAAGTAAGATCCAAAAACTTAAAAACGGCAAAAGTGGGTATTTATTAATAAGAAAGTTAATTGTTTTTAGAATCCTGTTTATATGTGTGTACAGTCTGTGCATTTTATTCATTTAACTATATGCACATATGTAATTTTATATTGATGGTTTATCTAACAGAAACGAAATTAAACAACAGTTGAACTTTATATAAAGAGTTAGGAGAAGAGACGAACTGGTTCGTGTTTTAGAGAACTGATGAATTTACTTAGATTTAGTGTAGCACTTTTTCAAAACTAGGAACTCTGACTCCAAACTTTAAACCGTTTTTTTATGTTTCAGAAATTGTTTTTATAAAATGGCTTTCTGCAGCGTACACTTTGAAATTATTGTGAATTAGCACTCTGTAGCAGTTATTAAACTAAAATCCATGTTCCCACACGTGATTTGTTTTCTTAATTTGAAGCCTGATTTTATGATCACTGTAAAATCATTTTCAGAAACGTGTGCGTACAATAACGCAGGCTTAACAGAAGTAACACTATAATGCATTACGAAGGTCCGAATTCAAGTGCTTATTCATCGCTGTCGACAATCTGCTCATGCGCAGTATGGTAGCAAACATGATGTGAAGCTTGGAACAATGTAACAGATAGAACCTTTTGTAGCAACTGGAATATAGAGATATTTATTAACAATAATATCATATAATACATGACCAAAGTAGGTCATGAAAACATTTCAATACACATTTCGTAAATTTAATACAGGTATGTAAAAAACATATAGATTAGAATATTAACTATATTTCAATTACTAAAAGTGTTTTATACACCTTAAAAATACGATTATTGAAACTAAAAACAAGAAATTAATGACAACATTCCCATTGCCTGTATTTTCATTTTTAAAAATTTTATATGTGTGTCACATCAGTTATTGTTATACCTGTCAACTCGTACTAATAACTTGTGTGGCGAAAAAACGTAGTGTCAGAAAATAACTTAGAACTGTAATGTTAAACTCTATTCAATCTTCTTACTCACCTAATAACATGCATTATATCCATAATAGTAGCCGCGTTACATGGTCAACTTGCCTTTGAGTCTGGTTGTTGTGCTAATACCGTGATTATGTAATTTAGATTTATTTTTCCATCACTTTGTTAGAAATATTCAGAACCTACTTCTCACCTGTCTTTCGCTTCAGCCGCTCTATCTCTTTGTCTTCTATTTTTAAACCAGTTGCTGACTTGAGTGGTGGTCAGTCCAGTGGCTTCAGCAAGCTCGCGCTTCTCACGTGGCGAGGGGTAAGGATTATGTGAGTACCAGTCTCGGAGTACGTTCCGTGATTTCTCTTTGAAGCAATAGCTAGTTTCCTCGCCGTCCCATATCGTTCGAGGCAACGGGAACTTTCGGCGGATCCGGTACTTGCCGACTGCACCTAACGGCCTGCCGCGAATTCTCTCTGCTTCAGTGTAATGGGCTTGGAGCCAGAGTCCTTGGAGTTTCGAGTGGGAGGCTGGAGAGAAGTTGTGACTTTCCAGGATCCGATACAGTTCCTTGAAGTTGCCTCGGTGAAAAGCTACCAGAGCTTTAGCCTTCAGCACACTTTCGTTCTTTTGAAGATGTTCACAGGCTGGTAGAGACCAAAGGAACCGGCCTAGCCTTTCAATATTACCGGACTGTTGAAGCACTTCACACACGCAGGCTACCTGCTCCTGGGTGAATCCAAACGATGGGAGCATGGGACTGGGGGAGGAGGGGTTGACGTTGGGGCATGAAGTCTGGGACAACATGCTAGAGACTGCAGATAGGTGGGGACCTGCCACACTGTCGTTCATGTGGCCAACAATCATGGATTATGCTTGCTTCGTGAAACTATTCCAGGATAGCGAAATCGTGAAAGGTCTGCTAGAAATTGTCAAAACTATTCTAGAATTACTAGTCTTCGTGGAGTGTCTTCCTTCAGATCCAAGAACCTACAGCTGTAGTTCTCTAGTCACCAACCGTCGTCTGAACTAAAACAACATCGACTCTTGAAAACACGCCACACTCTAAGTGATTCATCTTATATTATCATTTTCTAGGCACTGGCAATGATCGTTTTCGCGATCGTGATTGGCTCTCGCTGAAGGCCCTCCGCTTGGTTAGCATCAGCGTGAAGACATCGGTGGTGTTGCTATGGTAACTATGTCAATCAACCAAAGAAACTCCTCCCTCATGATTTTACTCGTAAGTAACTAGCCCTGAGAGTAAGGTTATACGCCAAGCTGGATCATACGGACGCTGTGAAACGAGAGGAAAAACTGAATAACGACCATGATTGAATCTCGACCCTTTTAAAATAGTGTATCGAGAGGACAACAATTGCTAAGTGGTGACATCAGCAACAAGGCAATTGTCCTAATGAAAATGTATAAACAGGAGGGCACTTGAGGAGCCATTAATGGCTTCCGCCGACGACAAGCGTTTATGATAGAGCCTTTGGGAGGGACTGTGGTTGGTAAGTCTTTGATGTCAGTATAATTTATAATACATTGATGTATCATTTCAAACAGTATATTATGCCTAACACACACACACTTTCGTAATTCAGTCTTGTATTAAGTACTTTGTTTAATATTTATACTACCAAAAGAAATTAGTAATAAATATAATACCGGGAGTATTTTAATTGAAAAAAAAATACATTAAAACTTTTTTATTAATTTTGAGATCACAAAAATATGTGTAATTATATATACAGTATGCGAACAAAAATATATGTATTACATATAAAAACATATGAATTTATAAGCATCTTAGGTATGTTTCCTTAGTATATTTTATATTATTGTAATATATTTTAAACTATGTTTTTGCGTAATGACAGATTTCAAAATATGAGTCTTCAAACTATGCATTCTGCTATGTTACGACAACCAGGCTCATTTCAACGAATAGAGGACAGTATGTCTATGGTTGGTGGTTAAATATTAAATTAAAACTGGTTCTATAATGAGAGATTTCAGAAACATACTTTCGTGAGTTGGTGCAAAACGCGCGTGCGAAGCACGAACAACGGCGCAAGAAAATTTGCATATACGTACTTTGAACGTCACGCTAAACTTACTTCAGAAACATCACACAGTTTGGAGATTCATTTCAATATGTCGTAAAACAGATGTTTAAAAAAAGAGCACATTTATAAGGCAATTAAGAAGACGTGGTGGTGCAATCGTAAAAGTTTAGTTTCAACTAGAATAAAATTATGAGAACCACATAGCAAAGCTTGCACTCTGCTTCATTATATACATAATTGAAATTTGGATATTTTGGGTAACTGGGAACACTTACTGAGATTATCTCTTTCCGAGGGAACTGCTTATAAAGTCTGGTGCTACTCTCAGAAACTCGATATAGAGTTTTGTTCTTATCATATATAACAGCATCATGTACACAAATATATGTTTTACCTATCTGAAAAGTAATACACGTGATATCATTTTTAAAACTAGCTATCGGCGAGATTGTGTTATACGTATGTCAAAATAATTAATATACGAGGGAAAAGAAAGTTAGTTACAAATAATAAATAATAAATCAGCTGTTTTAGAACATGCTAGTATTATCACTCTTATATTAATTTAATCAGCCTACAGGACGAATACGCTGCACTCCAGTTTAGGTATTGTACTGCTGTGTGGCGTGAACTAATTATTTATATCACAGCCTTCAAATACAAACGAGACAGTACTCCGGATAAAGTTTTTTGTAGTGGCTTCAGGAACTGACTGTTAAGTAACAGAATATCCATACTACAACTTAGAAATAAACACGATAAAATGTTTCGGTTTGAATATTTGTTCTGGCTGCAAGGACCGACTGTTATGTTTATTTATAACATAGGCTAGAAATATAACAGATAAAATTTTAATAATTTGTTATCATACATGATGTATTGTACTTCAGAAAACTCTATACTAACTAATATATCCCAAGTGGAGTCACACACATATATAGGTAACTGCAAGTACTTTGATATCAGTAATTAATTACATTAATTTAAATATTAATTGTGTGACTTATATGTGGCTACGGATCCCATAACAGTTATAATCAACTAATCATGATGCAAAGTAATTCAGAAAACGTATTACAAACTCCGATGACTTACAGATTTTGTGGGATTGGTATTTCGTACTTTGTTTTGATCGTGCCTACTTAACGTATTGATAGGTTTGTTTGTTTTTGAATTTCGCACAACGCTACTAGAGCGCTATCTGTGCTAGCCGTCCCTAATTTAGCAGTGTAAGACTAGAGGGAAGGGAGCTAGTCATCACCACCCACCGCCAACTCTTGGGCTACTATTTTACCTACGAATAGTGGGATTGACCGTAACATTATAACGTTCTCATGGCTGAAAGGGCAAGCATGTTTGGCGCGACGGGGATGCGAACCCGCGACCCTCAGATTACGAATCGCACGCCTTAACACGCTTGGCCATGCCGGGCCCGTATTGATAGGACAAACTGCTTACTGGGATGCATGGTCACGGAGACGAAGCATCCTCATAACATGTTACGTGAACTGTTGCATATAAGGAAATGACAAGAGAAAGGAAATGACTAAAATACGTACAGAGAAATACGTAGGAGTATAGATTTGTATTTAAGCACACTTACCGTTTACGTTGTGTTTCATAAATTTATTATATTATACATATGTTTCATTAGGACTAGCTTATACACCTGAAATGAGTTGTTTTTTTTATAACTATTTAATGACATGCCATGAACAGGGTCGCTTCGCTCTTCTCAGTAAGGTTTTTCCATACACACACACACACAAATTCAAACTGAGATGTCTTTAAAGAGGTATTATCGCGAGAAGGAAAAAAAAAAACATACCTAAACTAACATGTTAATTTGAGACAAGTGATTCTCTCTTCAAAGATAATCTAACAAGACGCAATAGGTTGTCCTTTGTATTAACATGATTTTTTTTTTAAATTGAAGAAAAGAAAGTGGACACATACTTAACAAATAATGTGTGTTTACAATATGTGAGTTTCAAAGCAATTCCTACCTATCTTTCTCTGTTACTACCAGTGGTTCATCTTTCAGATGAATGTACACCTGTATGTCTAATTTTAAAATTTAAGTAACAATAATACATCAGACTCGACTTCAACATTCTTTTACTTAAAATTACCTTTTTATCACGAATCAACATTATTTAACTTAATTCGAAAATAAAATGAAATAAAAGTAAAAATACAATTTTGTTTATGCACAGTTTCAAATAACCATGTATTTCTACATATCTCAAAGCACAGTTTTATATTTAATAAAAACTCTTTTTTTTTTCAAAATATATTGATCTATGCATTTACTTCTCATATGATTTGCCTTTTCTATTAGTGGTTTTATAACTATCCCATTTATTATGTCACAGCATGTGGGCTGACAATTCTAATGCAGTTCAGCTGTCAAAATATATATAACGACATTTAAGTACGATTGTATAAAGCAAATTCTACATTATTTATATTAGTGTAGATTAAATAAAGTATTGTGCGCAGTTATTGGGTGACCTTATTGTGGATAAATAATGGAAAGTTTAGAATATTTGTGAACAAATCACAGATCAGAAATTTTTTATAGGTTCTTTACGTTTTTTTTTCTCCATATGAAAATGCTTTTAAGTTAAATCATATATGAAAGCTACAGAAATATTCTTCGATCATAAAATGTCAGATTGGTTTGTTTTGAATTTCGCGCAAAGATACACTAGGGCTACCTGCGCTAGCCGTCCCTAATTTAGCAGTGTAAGACTAAAGGAAAGACAGCTAGCTAGTCATTACCACCCACCGTCAGCTCTTGGGCTACTCTTTTATCAACGAATAGTGGGATTAACCGTCACATTATAACGCCCCCACGGCTGAAAGGGCGAGCATGTTTGGTGTGACGGGGATTTGAACCCGCGATCCTAGATTACGAGTGGAATGCCTTAACTACTTGGCCATGCCGGGCGCAAAATATCAGATAAACTTATGTTTACAAACAGCAGAATGATGTAATAATTTGAATATTTATTGATTGCTATCATTAAGTTTGTCGTGTATAAATAATACAATAAATAAAATAACATTTATTATTCAAAATTAACAATTTTTACTGGATATAATCGATCTTGACCAAGAATATTTTTACCAAGAATGGCGATATGTATTCTGACACTGGTAACGGCGACGCCATTTTGAGAGGTGGAATTTTAGGACACCGATAAATGTTTGTGAGTTGTACGACTCATAGCTGGAGTTGAAGTGGTGCCTACCAGAAAAGGCAAAATATGTTATTGGATATCAATCAAGATAAAACTTATTGGATATATGAAAATGGAACTTAATAACAATATGTTTTAAAACTATCAAAAGCATTTTTGATGTTCGAAATAACAACGAAAATATAAATGATATTAATCTAAATTATACGACTTTTTAAAGTCAACATTTTAATAATATTTAATAAGTGTATAAGTGCAACTTGGTTAAGTATTTCCACTGCGAGAAGGAAAAATTTAGGGTATCAGTGACATCTTTCCAGTTCAGAGAGGATATCAAAATTTAGAAAATAAATAACTTTCGTTATAACCGCGGAGCATCCGGGGTCTTCACCTCTTTTCCAGCACCAAATCTTTGTTGTAATACCTCCTAGACATTCCTTACATAGGATTATTTATCTTCTGTTGGCACTCCTGATAAAAAAAGTTTATAGCATGATTGATGTTGGAGCAAGAAAAATTACGGCTCCTTAACAGGAATATAAAACAAAGGTAATGGTAAAATGTTACTGTATATACTAAGTTCGAGCAAAAACAGTGAAACTTGTTTATTTGTGAGTTTTTTTACCTAAAAAACAATTTCAAAGTTTGCTTTATTACTTTTACTGCTTTTGTCATCAGTGTCGTCAATACCGGCGGTAACATTTTGTGTTATTAATAACTGGTATAATTTTTTACCTGTGTTTTGTTCGATCATCGTATTAACCTTTAGCTGTGGACTCACATGTGAAATATTTAAGAGTTTATACGTCGTGTTATAAACAATATTGTGAAATGTTTGTGCAACCAACATAAAATAAAACACAACTGTGAGTATCGTATGAGTAACACAAACGCATCTGCTTTCACAACGACCGTTTTGTTGATAATTCAAATATCCATGCACAATGTATAGGTTGTGCAAAGTAAAATACAGGTGTGTGTAACACGTGCGAGTTTATCACACATGTAGACATTCACGCAACTGATCGTTAACTCAAACATTTTGTTTCGTTTTTAAGGTAAAATATCTCGTGTAGATCAACGGGAAGCTAGCACGACTCATAACTCTCATTTAAAAAAACGTGCACACGAGATGTGGGAGACAAAGCCATTGTTTTTCTTCCTTAAAAGACAGAATACAATGCTGAAAAATTACCGTCCTTGATCCAATCATCTGTGACGTAAAATAAAAGTTATTTTTAATATACTACAATGTTATGTCATGGAACATCTATATAACAAATAGGAAGGGCGCACGACTCGTAATCTGAGGGTCGCGAGTTCGAATCCCCTTAGTGACGTTATAAAGTGATTATTTGTTGGTAAAAGAGTATCTCAACAGTTGGAGGTGATTACCTATTGCCTTTCATCTAGTTTTACATTGCTGAATTAAGGACGGCTAGCATAGATAGCCCTCGTGTAGCTTTGCGCGAAATTCAAAAACAAACAAACAAATTTCACAATTTTGTAAGATATTCAAGATGTAAGTGCTACATAGAACATATGAAAGTGAGGAAGGAGAGTAGGGTAGCGGAGTTGTTTGTATTGTAATACATTTTGTCTACAACGTTACTATTTTATAATACGTCTTCATAAAGTTTTGTATCAATATATGTTAAAATAAACCTCTCATATTTTCTTCGTTTTTCATTTCGACTTGTCATTTGACGGAACTAGACTGTTCTATTGCCTGTTAGCACTTAGTAAATCCGAACTTAGGTGGTTGAAATTAGATATTAGTAAACCTTTGCTTAGACCGATAGTTTCAGAAAAATTTTTTTTTTTCTTTTACCGTTACGTGCGCTGCCAGGACAGAAAGGAAGGATCCCTAACAATTGGTCACAGTATCTCGCTTGTCTTATGGACCTTTGCTGTAGTATTCTTAATATACATTCAGTCAAGTTTAGCTCCGCAACACCAGGGGGAGCTATATATTTATTGGGTTTCAATAACAAGTAATATACTGATAAGAATCTATGTTAACACCGAAGTCCATAACTGAAATAGAATAAGTGTTTTACTTTTATTTTCTTTTTCTCTGTTGGTTTTCATTAAATAAGCTACTAAATCGACACAGATGTAGAAAACGTACATTGATCTTTAAATGTACAAACATACAGATGATACAGGTATACATCAGATGTCTTGGTTCTATTCACCGGAACTAGAATAAGACAAAGATACACAGTCTAATATATCACACAGATGACCACCGTGTATACTCATGCGAATGTCAGGCTAACATTTCAGCAAAGGACAATCTGGAAGTGCTATGGCAAAAAGAAACTAATGAAAACACTGAGACAATTTCAACTCGGCGAAATGTGAAGAAGTACAAAAACACCAAAGTTGCTGGCACAACATTATGGCATACTTACACTTGAGGTGAAAAGGATAAACTAATGAAAACACTGAGACAATTTCAACTCGCCATTCATTAATACAAATGTGAAGAAGTACGATCGAAAACACGAAGAAGTTGATGATTCGACTAATAAGTGCACTTATTAGCCTTAAGTTTGTAATTATGAATTTTTATTATATAAGGTTTCTTGATAATATAACGACTACACTTTCAGTAAGTATAGATGATGCATGTTTATTTATATGTTTTTACGCAGCGGTTTCTGATAGATGACAGGACACGAACATAAAACGTTAATACAAACGAAACAGGGTAGGCTTAACATACTTAATATATGAATATATATAATAGTTTGATTAAACACATCTATAAACCAGAGCATTAAATTGTAAATAAGCTTATAAATAAGTTTAATCGTCATTCTATATTCATAGAATCTTTCTAATCACAGCGGAATGTCTGCGGGCTCGCACCGCTAAAAATCAGGTTTCGATACCCGTGGTGAGAATAGCACTGATAGTTTATTCTGCTGCTTTGTGGTTAATTCCAATTAATCAATCATTATAACGTCGTTTGAATGTTCACTTTATCTTAACTCGCTAAAGTACTCAGAAGGAAAGAGAAAATTGTATAAAAGACAATAATAGAAGTTTGTTCTTTTTCCTTCATTTGTTATTAAAACTTTAATAAACTCATTGGATGATTATTGCATACCCTGCTTTGTGGAAGGCAATAACCGATTCTTGTAATTTATGACGTAACTTCAGATTTTAAAATCAGAGCCAAAGTCTATTAAGAAAAATAGAAGTGTGATATATTTCAGAGTGTTTTCTGCTCCCACAAATTTTCGGGCAGAAATCCTAAAACAGAATAGCTTTCCACCACTTCTAACAGTTTCCAGTTACCATAAAGAAAATGACTGTAATCGCGCCAACCAATTCTGGATGATAGACGTTAACAATATAATGGACCATCATTATGGTAAGATATTACAAATACAATATACTGTAGAAGTGTTTAGGATGTATAAACACACTCCAGATTTATTTGTGTGTGAAAAACAAATTCACAATTTGATTTTTGGAAAAGCAAAAGAAATAGAACTAGCATTTATAAATTCACGTTAACCCCGACTTAGTGTTAAAGTGGTTAACACGTACGAAAAAGGAATCGTTCCTCTATGAAACCATAGGACACATCTTTATGCAGTTGATGCGATGATAGTCAACCTGTATGACTTATTTCAATTTAGACACAAAAATCGACATTTTAATTACTTTGTATTATACCTCGACCTTTTAAAAGGTAAATCTAATAAGTTAGATAAACTGTACAGTAAGTCACTGAGAAATAACATTTTAGAAACAGTATACGTTAGAAAGCTTCTGAAGGCGTATGTAGGCATATAATCGGATGAACACATTAGTCCAGTTTCTCTGGTGTTGCCAAGTTAATTAATTGGTCTTATGTCTTTGATACATAGTTTTTTTTATGTTATACCTTAATGCACAGGTTTTGTACACAATTTATAGAGACATAACACTACTTGGGATTCCTGGATTAGGTAGAGCCCATCTTTACTAAAGATTAATAGTAAAAAAATAAAATAAAAGAGCGATTACAGTACATGTATTATTTCCCTTTGGATCAGCTGTAAACTTATGGGCTTACAACAGTAAAATCTGGGATTTAACTTCTCACGGTTTTCAGAACATGGATAACCTACTCTTCAAGTTAGCACTGATAACAATAAGAGTACAACTAATCATACAATTTGTTTTACTAACGGTACAAGAAATTTATTTTGGTGTCAATGGATTCATATTTGAATAATACAAAGGTCGAATCAGAATAAATTCTTCAAACGTAGAAGGATTTAACAAAAAATTAAAATTCAATAATGCGATTCTCAAGGTCAAATATGGTGCTCAACGTGGCTTGAGGAGCGAATCTTTTCAAATGTATTACAGAAAGGTTGATATCATTTTCAGCGAAAAGCTATACAATGGGATATCTGCACTTTTCCCACCGAAACCAGGGGTCTGGTGGTTAGAGCACTCGACTTACTATCTGAGAATCGTGAGATTGAATTCCGTTACTCACCATTTCAACCACAGGAACGTTATAATGTGACTCTCAAGCCCACTATGGTGGTATAGAGTAATTCAGGAGTTGGCGGATGGCGAGGGTGATAATCGTCACTAGTCTATCGTTTCAAAATTAGAAACGGCTAGCATAACTAGTCCTCGAAGAGTAAGAGATTTAAAATAAAATAAAAATATAACATTTCCAATTCACACACACACACACACATAGAGAATAAAAATAGTTTCTTATAGCAACTATATTTCTACATCGTTCATACACACACACAAACAGGATTTCTTATATAAATAATGTTTCTGTAGTGTTCATACACACATTTGGAATTTTTTTTATCAAAATGGTATTTCTGTATCTCTTATGCATACTCTCATAATTTCTCATAACTGTCAGAATTTTACTGTGGGAAAAAATACAACAGTGGTAAAACTCGTTACATATTCTCATCACTAATCCAACTATATATAGTTCATGGGAGAGCATTAAGTGGATGCTTTAAGTCACAAGAAATGCAAAGTCACGTCATAGGGTTATTTGGATGTATGAATTTCTTTGGTCTTATTTAAACAAATTTAACTTCTCTTTGAATCCATGAAATGTTGTAGTTCATTTCGTATAAGTCATATAAGTTAGCTCAAACCGCTGTTCTACAGGAACAAATATATGATGTGAAAAGTCACATATTACAATCTGATAAAACACAAATGAATAGATATAGAGAAATTAAAATAAAATGAATATATTTAAATATGATGTTGATAGAAGAAATCTACATAACTCGCCATTCTTAAACAAGAACAATCGGAATGGTATGGCTTAACATATCCTTTTCTATCATAACTTAACGTAACGTAAATTCTCCTGATTTCTTACATTTTAACTAACTTAAAAATCTATGATTTTCAAACTTGTCTTACCTTAACTTAACCAATCTGTACTATCGTTATCAACATAATTTGTACTAATTTGGCTTATCACGTCTAATATTAAGTTATTCTAATCTAACCCAATCATACAAATCATGAAACTTTAAGCTGACTATATAGCAAATGTCTGATGACAAGCAAAGTTCATACATTAAATTAGTGAATATCTCAGATTAACGCCACTAAACCATCTACAAAATCGATAATAATTACAACTGTAGTGATTTTCTGAGGTAAAATAACCCTAGCAACGGCCACAAAAAACAACATATAACAAAATATTTCACGTCAGATTCAGCATTCATTTATACAGTCACTACAAACAATAGGTGTGGTGTATAAATACAATTTACTAGTCTTAGATTTAAAAATAATAATAATTATATGAAACAAGCCATCGCTTAAATACAGCAGTGTTTTTAAATAACAGGGTCGCCCAAGAGTTATGTATTCATCCGATTTAGTTTCGTAAACGAATATTAAATATAAACAAAAAGATTTTGTTTGTTTGTTTGTTTTGGAATTTCGCACAAAGCTACTCGAGGGCTATCTGTGCTAGCCGTCCCTAATTTAGCAGTGTAAGACTAGAGGGAAGGCAGCTAGTCATCACCACCCACCGCCAACTCTTGGGCTACTCTTTTACCAACGAATAGTGGGATTGACCGTCACATTATACACCCCCACGGCTAGGAGGGCGAGCATATTTAGCGCGACGCGGGCGCGAACTCGCGACCCTCGGATTACGAGTCGCACGCCTTACGCGCTTGGCCATGCCAGGCCAAACACAAAGACAGCTCACAGGTTTCAAGGTGTAAAATGTCAAATTGTGGAAAAAATACAATTTAAAATTGTTTAACTGGTGTCACTATCAAAGGTACGTTAACAGGACTTGTTGACAGAAACTTCGTGTTATCACGAAATATGTTTGTGATACTTTTAATTGGACGATTGAACCCTATAGTTTTATCATACACTAATATTCACTATAAATATAATTTTTGGTGCACTAGTATTAATTAACAAGCATTCGCTGGAGCGAAGATTGTGGTCAGTCGCAAGAGATCAGAAGCAGATCGCCCCCGCTAGTACGGCAGTAAGTCTACGGTTTTACAACGCTAAAAGAAGGGGTTCGATTACCCTCGCTGAGCTCAGTAGATAGACTGATGCGGCTTTGTTATGCAAATACGTGCATAATAACACAGTCTTGTGACACCAAATCGCCGGGCAAATATAAAAAAAAAAGACCTGAAAAATAAACAATAGTCATTAAAATCACAACTATCTTATAAATCAATAAAATATTCCTGATTAAATAAGGTACTTTTTGTAGAAATTTACCAGGTGCGAAATTAAAATCTTTATTATAACTCATTGCTTACTACTTTTTCATTTGGTATGTAAAAACAAATGATTTCTTATGTAAATTTGTAATAAGTACGGAATCACAGGGACAGTTATGAATACTCGTTGGCTGTTTTTTGATTACCTGGTAAACATGTACCTAAATCTTTACTTTATTGTAATGTTATTAATGGAAACAATTCTACAAAGATGTAGAATACTTCATGTAAAACTAGATCATTTGTTTTTCTCACGATTGATATTATTTAATTCTTTTTTTACCACATCTGTGTTTACTTTTTATTGAAGATGCTTCTAGTTCAGTATTAGAATTCACCAAACACTTTTTAAAAATTATTTCCTGAACATTGGACAATGAAGTCATCGCCAAAAAGCCTTTTGTTTTGTATTTCGCGCAAAGCTACTCGAGGGCTATCTTCGCTAGCCGTCAGTAATTTAGCAGCGTAAGACTAGAAGGAAAGCAGCAAGTTATCACCACTCACCACCAACCCTTGGGCTACTCTTTTACGAACGAATAGTGGAATTGGCTGTACCTTATAACGCCCCCACGGTTGAAAGGGCAAACATGTTTGTTGTGATAGGGATTCAAACCAGCGACCTTCAGATTAGGAGTTGAGCACCCTAACTACCTGGCCATATCGGAATCGCCAAAAAAAACGTGAATTATTATCTCCACTCAATTCACTTTACAATTTGCAATGGATTCAGAGATGCCGACTATTTCAAATGACTGAGCGTAATGATTGTAGACAGAGCCCTTTCACAGTTTTAGTCCTT
This sequence comes from Tachypleus tridentatus, assembly GCF_004210375.1. Classification (NCBI taxonomy): domain Eukaryota; kingdom Metazoa; phylum Arthropoda; class Merostomata; order Xiphosura; family Limulidae; genus Tachypleus; species Tachypleus tridentatus. The sequence goes on along the minus strand of NC_134832.1, from coordinate 85,969,372 downwards.
TTAGATTTGCCAGAAACAAGACAATCTGGTGAACGAGGCCTCTTTTTTCCATCTTGTGAACGGTCGCATTGGTGTTTCTATGCCGCTTAGAAAACCAGAAATACCCATCTACGCGAGCGCTGATTGGCTGACAAGCACTGATGACGTAACTATGGATTCCCCACGTACCCAGTATGGAGAAGCACCGCACTCAAACTATTGGTAGACATCGGAGATACAAATATTTTTTATTATTTCAAGCATAAACATGATTATTGCAAGTAGCTATTTGGACTATGTCTTTTATTTATTATCAAAATTTATTTGTATCTCACTAGAAATTTTCTTTTCACCCCTTTCAAGCCCTGTGGGAACAATTTATCACTTTATTGTATAGGCCTATATAATATATAATAATTTGGGAGTTGCAACAAGTCGTAATATTTGTCTGTATGAGCTTATAGTCGTAATGTATACACCAAAATCGTAATGATTACGCTCAAGTCGTAATGGTTGGTATTTCTGTGGACTAATTAAATTTTAGAGAAAAATATTTCTAATTTAACATGATCTGTTATTACGTTTATTAGGCCTAAAGAGCTCAGAAGCCTTGCTAAGTTATACTTTGAAACGCATAAAAGTGTTTTATTTGTTTTCTTATAGAACGAAACACTTGTTGATCAGTCTTTATTTCCTTGAGGGACATTATGTTAGTATCCAATGCTGCAAGTCTCAACTCGAGATTGACGAACATCCGGTGTACAAGGGTACTTCTAGATATGAGGTGAAGCATGTCAGTGACTTCTTCCCTGAGGTGTCTTGTCCCTCAGGGATTGGGTTACGGTGCGATTATTATTGGTCGGGAAAGTGGAACTTGAGAGTGATGCAGCTGGACCACCTTCCCGCTTCCGCTCGTGCTTTCCCTGAGCCCTCCTAATCCCATACTCCAACATTTGTCCCAGGCCACTCAAGTAAAATCCTGACAACTCTCTCACCCGCCCCCACGTTGATGGCATGGCATTACTTCTCTTATTTTCCACAGCTGTTTTCGACACCCCCGTAATGGTCAGATCAGATTTCTGAAGATGCGCTCGTGTTCGTCATGTGTTTTTACTTTCAAGAATTTTATCCATTCATGAGTATGTTGAAATAATACATTCAAAACAGTATAGATAACTGTGTTTGTTGACATAGTAACACAAGCAACATAACTTACATTTAAAGAGATCACTCTTAGATTTAAATATCCCTAGTTTTAAGCACTAGAAAGGCAAATCGAACTTTATAAGGGAACAGCATGTACCTCGTGCGTGACGTGTTTATAGTAACAAATACTTAAGTGCATGTTAATTTGGTCATGATTTTGATCAATTTGCTAATATCTTCTTCAGTTAGAGCTTTTATCTTCGTTCCTTGTATTGTTCATAAGACAGTTTATATATATTGTATTAAATCAGTTTGAGTAATAAAAGAAAAAAATAAACGAACATGTTTCTTCACAGATGTTATACATTTATTTTATTTAAACAGTGAGGGCATGTTGTTATATATTGTATTTATACTCAAACAGTGAGGGCAAGGTGTTAGATGTTGTATTTTTATTTAAACAGTGAGGGAAGGGTGTGAGATGTTGTTCAGAATAAGACAGTAAAAAAAAAAAACGGAAAAACGGATAGAAAATAAGTGAAACACTAGAGGCAGGTTCCAGGGATTAGCTTTTAATGGGAAACGTTAGCTAGCAGGGCTTTGGGGTTTTGGGTGTATTTGTTTGTTTGAAGTTATGCACAAAGTTACACAATGGTTTATCTGTGCTGTGCCCGCCACGGGTATCGAAACCTGGTTTCTAACGTGGTAAGTAGAACCCCTGCTGAGTGAATGAAAGACTTTTTGTTGTGTTTACGATTTTCTTTTGATTGTGTATTGTTTATACCATGGAACCTGTAATATATGTGTATTAATGAAAATATTTTTACCTTACTAAATATGTGTGATAAGTTGAAACAATAAACTTACCTTTCCTGATTGTCAAAACCTACACGTTTTGAGTACCATAGACAATACGTTAAACGCTTTGCTAAAACATATTGAACAAAGAAACGAAACGTTACAAAAGCAATCTATTTACTTAATGTTCAACACTATGTGTATATGTGTTTGATTGTCTGTACGTTAACTTAAAGTTTGCTGTATTGATTTTTATATGTTATATTCTATACGAATATAAGTTACAATATGTTTAAGTGGATAGGATTATATTGTCCTACATAGTAGTGTGTATATATATATATTGGTCTGTAGAACGTCTCAACATATTTCCTTGATATGACAGTCTATTTATGTTAACTTCAGTGATCCATAACTTTGATCTGGTTCGGTGATTTCATTGGTCAGACATGATCCAACAACAACAACGAGTCGCTTAGAACACATGAAGGAAGAATTAAAGGTTCATTTCCTGCTCGATGACACTTTCTAGAAAAAAAGACGGGGTTAAATTGCGAGCTCACTTTAAAGAGAAAAAGAAATAACATCGTTAACGAATTTAAAAAAGGAAAAATAAAAAACTTAAAGGTAGGAATGCAGTTTGCGAGCTTTTTTAATTTGTCAATTTCACGAAGTTGTTTAGGTTTACTGAAAGAAGGCGTGACTTCTTACTTATAATAAAAATAAATGTGTTATAACCCTCAAATTTCCGACTTGTCTTTGTGCTGTTTGCTACCGATGGGATCACATATTGTCTTTGTGCTGTTTGCTACCGATGGGATCACATATTGTCTTTGTGCCGTTTGTTACCGATGGGATCACATGTTGCACCATATTCTGTAATTTTATGTTTTGGCCGATTACAAAATTCAATGTTAAAAAAACTGAATAAAAATTGGTTCAAATCATCATAACGTAAAATACACAAGGGTTTAAAGCACTAATTAAGTAAGATTAATTTGTGAGGATCTTGTAATCAATCAACTCATGGATCCTTAACTAATCTAGTGTGTATAAATAGAGAAGTATGTTTAAAAAGTTGATTGTGACCATTTAATAAGCTATTCAAAATGTTCAAGAACTGTGTTTGTCTTTTACACATGTCTCTTATTTATTAACAACACAGATGTTGTTTACAAAAAGAAGTGATGAATGTGAAATTGAGTCGTTTCAAATGTTCAACTTATTTTGGGCGTAGGTTGACTCATTGGTAGAGATCTAAATTTCGGAGTTGGTGAACAAGATGTGGGTGCATTATATGAGTAGCATTTAATATCCCAGGGTGGATGATGGATGGTAGGGTGCTTCTGACTGGTTGTCTTCCTCTTGTCAGTTGTTTAAAATTAGCGCTGACAACATATCGCCTTAGTAGCTTTGTAAGACATGTATATTCAACGTATTTTAGTTCACTTTTCGAAACAGAGATATTTCATTAATGTCAGCAATTATTAAAAATATTTTTAGGCATTCATCCACACTTCTTATTTGTATTTGGACTATACAGGTTTACTTAATAGTTCCTCTTGTTTTTCAGCATTAGATACATTTAGACAACACAGAATATTGTAAAGATTTGTTTTACAGATCTTGAAACCTCAGCTCGTTAAAACTTTACCTTATCTCAAGTATATTAAAGTTAATAAGTGTTTTGAGGAATATAATATTTTTATCAATATTTTCGCTAATTATCACGAAACAGACTTTGGAACCTATCGTATCTGTTTTGTATTCTGAAGCTTAAAGTCACATCACTATAATCTGTATAGCTTCGTGTCCTCGGAAGAATTTAAGATATCAACTTGTGTTACTTCATTAGCTGTATAAACTATAAGCAAAGTTTCTACGAGTATTCTTTGAAATTAAATTTATGTACAAAAATTTCTTTATGATCAATTACGTCGCATGTTTTAGAAAGGTAATCAAATTTAGAATCATCCGTTCTTTGTGATATAATAAAACAATTTTATTGGTATGAAAACAGATTTATATATTTAATGCTTTCGTGATAGCTCAGCAATTTAATATATTATTTTTGTGATGACAAGAAACCCACTTGAAGTAAAAATGTATTTCAGGACGGCTGGAATGGGTATTTACATTTTTACTAATTAATAAAACAGAAAACGTTTTGACCTTCTTAGCCTGTAAATGAACTAGGAAGGTCGAAACGTTCCTCTCTGCTTTATTAGTAAAGATGTTAATACCTATACCAGCTGTCTTGAGATACACTGCTATTCTTGTGTTGTGAATAAAAGAAAATCCTACCGTTAACGAACTTACCGTGTAATTATTGTTTTTTCCATATGATTATAATGCTCGACTCGCAATCTGCGGATCGCAGGTTCGAATCCCCGTCGTAATGTGATGGCCAATACCACTGTTCGTTGGTGTTTGACTATCTTGTTCGCTTCTAGTCTCTCATTGCAAAAGTGGGGACAGCTAGTACGGATAGCCCTCGTGTATGTTTGAGTGAAGTTCTAGACAAACCAAACCGTAAGATTAAATGGCAATTTTAAGAATAGCTGACAAAATCAGCAAAATAATGATGACAAAGAAGCCAGTTAAACCTAACTTCACTGAAATAAAATATCAAATTAAAGGAATGATTTGAAGTGTTAAGAAAACTTAAATATCAGAATTATATAAAGTTACAAAGAGAACAATTTACATTTTTGTTAACTAATGGAATGATTCCACACCAACTTCTACAGTCTTATCGCACAGGAGTATAGGGTTAACACTGCAGAATCGTCAAATGGAAAGAAATAAATTGTTTATTTTTAAATATATTATGAAAAGAAGGTGATGAGCCGAATTTAGAAATACATATGAACTAAAAACCAGCACCTTGACTTTTTAAAAAACGTCATGGAACGCCAAGTGAATACCACCTTAGCATAATGATTAGAATTTGACAATATTTTTTTATCCAAGTTATGTTCAATTGTGTAGTACATAAATACAAAATACACTAAGTATTTATCACCAAATCATATCTGCATTCAAGAAATATGTTTATACTCTTACTGAATTTAATGTTTGTTCCTTCCAAGATTATGTTCTACACGTTTTTTTATGTTGGCTTTTTCAGATTTTATGATCTAATTGCTTTCGAATGGATTTTAGTACTAGATGTATTCTGGGTAAAACTCACTAAAACTATATATATAATACAATATATTACTCTCTTTTTCGTAAAAATGTAGCATTATAGTGTCAATTAGCATTTCTTTCTTGTGATAAAATGTTGGTTTATCTACGTTTTGCAAGTAGAGTCAGTCCTGTATCACGTGATTAGTCAATTTGAGTTTTATCATATTGATTAATGCCTAATTTGTGTATATACACATTGTGTTTGCTGCCTTTGCTTTTCTGGTAGTTACTGTATTATAATTCAACATCAATATAGCTATCAATCTTCTCAATAATCCACTTAGTGAAGCTCGTTTCTTAAAGAGACGATCACAGAAGTATATTTTATCAGTTTCTGATAAATGAGACTAGTATAATGAGCCACAAGAAGCAATTTGTCAAAAAACATTCCAAGGCAACATAGTGTTCTCAGCTAAGATTAGTAAACCGGCAACATACAACCTTGATACACAGACCCTACTAGCTATCTCTACAGTTTGACATCTAACGCCTATCCTTTAGATAAACCACGCTGTCACGACGTGATAATAGCCACTTTCAGCTCGTAGGTCCTCTTGACACTTGCTTATTGGTATAATTATTACACAAGCGAAAGATGATAGTTCCCGGGGAGACTACCCGAGCTGCCGGGAAGTCCATGTCGAACACCTGTGAAAACATCACGGCCACAATCTCATGTGGACAATGTCAACTTGAAGGAGACGCTTGAATCCTTGTATTTTGGCTTGAGCAACAAATATTAAATGCCAAAGTAGGAAAAAAACTTGAACGTTTGCTAATGTGACATAGAGATGAATTGCAGTCAAAAGCACGTAATTGGAGATGGCCCCTTGTAAGGGAGAATCTAACACTTTTTTGTCATGCATAGAAAAGTATCCAAACAACTCTCTGTATAGCGTAGCAAAAGAGAGAGCAAAAGGGACTAAAAGAATGACTAAATTGTTATGTTTTCCCTCAGTGTTTTCAAAAGTAATGGAATAATATTAGAAATATTTGAATTAAAACTTTTTGGTTTGAATCTAATTTTATACTTGTTTTTAAAATTGTATAGTTAGTAGACATAAGCTATATAAAAAATACAAGAGGTTTAACAGTGTTTTCATTGTCCAGTAGACATAAACAACCAGAATTTTTGTTTGTTTGTAGTTAAGCACAAAGCTCTGCCCACTAACGGGTATCGAAATTCAGTTTCTATTGATGTAAGTCCGCAGACATTCCGCTGTGCCCCTGGAAGGGGGGGGAATACCAGAAAAGCTACTTTTCTAGATGGTTTTGGGATTACTCTCTGGAGGCGAAAATTATAAATAATGACGGAAGCTTCAATGGCTCTTTCTTCATAGTGTTGAGAATATTTATAGCAACACTTTAACACATTTTAAATAGTGTTCTCACGGAAACAGAGTAAAGAAATAACTTACAACATGAGAAGTATCATGACATGAAGAAGTCAGCTAAGTGTTCTCTTACTTCACAATTCATCATTGGTTATTTCAAATGAACTGCCTTTGAAACTCTGATACCTAACTTAATTCAATAAAGTTGCCAAAAAACACTTTTTTAAACAAATAAAGAAAGGATATTAGAAAATATTTATTGTCATGCGCTAAATAGGGATTGTTCTCCTGTGATAATAAATCATTAATTGTCTTTCAACAAATCACATTTTCATTCAAATTGGCCGGGCATGGCCAGGTAGTTAAGGCACGCGACTCGTAATCCGAGGGTCGCGAGTTCGAATCCAAGTTACACCAAACATGCTCGTCCTTTCAGCCTGAGGGCGTTATAATGTGACGATCAATCCAACTATTCGTTGCTAAAAGAGTAACCCAAGAGTTGGCGGAGGGTAGTGATGACTAACCGCTTTCCCTCTAGTCTTATACTGCTAAATTACGAACGGCTAGCGCAGATAGCCCTTGTGTAGCTTTGCGCGAAATTCAAAAACCAACAATCATTCAAACCTGAAGACACGTTGATTCAAAAAATTAAGCACAATATATTAGATATTCGTCTCTCTTCTCCTTTCTTATTTATATACAATTTTTTTCTCGTATTATTATATTATATTCCTTTTTTTTTTCGAAAATTGACTTCACCGAAAACAATGCCACCGTCTCAGATATTACAAAATGGTTTTGAGGATTTTGTAACTCTTACCAGATTTACCACTGTTACTAGATTTCTCAAAATTTTGTTGTAGGATTATCACTTTAATATTACAATTCATGTACTTAAACCAACTATTGACTTATTATCGAAAAATAATACAGTTTTTGGTTCTGATCTGTTTTCATGAAAATACTGCTTATGACAAACTGACTGAATTGGATGGTAGAGAAAATGTTCGTGTTGGTACAGAGTGAAACATTTTTATTGTTTTCCAGCTTTTTATCTGTAACATCAACAGTTGTTGAAAGATAACATGTTTTGTTGGCGAAGTGTGATCAGAATAATTTATGTTTGGCTATTAACACGCCATAATATCTATTTTGACGGTGACTGCTATGTCTCATTTTTCAATTAGTGACCAAAGAGTTGGCAGGAATGTATGTGCTTTGACTAACTGCCTTCTCTTCAGTGTTTCAGTTCAAAATTTGGGATAATTATGTACAAATTGATCTTTCCGAGAACTTAATTGCACACAAACTTAATCACATTTGCACCTAAAAGGCTTATGTAATGTGCAGATAATCGAATTCTTACTCATCACGCAAAAATGTTGTGACAACTTCATTTCTAGAAAGAAAAACAATTGTATTTTGTAAACATGATTTAGCTTTAATACTGATCGCAATAGTAAGGCAGAAAGGTCAGAACTGACAAGTTTTCCGTTTTATAAATATGCGCATGCGCATAAGCATGCAGACAATTTGCTTGGGTAGAGAATTCGTAGCTGAGCTGTACGTTATTATTATTATCATTCGTGGGATCTATTTCGCCTTATCTGCTGAGTACAGCTTTGCATATTGTATATATTAACGGCCATGCTGTTTTCTAACGACTGTTCTTTCTAGGAGAAACCCTTAGCATAAAGTTTTTCATTATCAGACTTCAACTGACCCTTCAGAGCTTGTAATTATGAAACTCAAAATTATTTTCCAAAATTCTAAATGATTATATTTAAGCTATTCTTCAAAGCTTGCAGTTATCATACTTCAAATGAATTTTGAAAGCCCTTAATAATCAGACCTCAAACGATTCTTCAGGACTTGTAATTATGAGGAAAAAATAAATTTACAAAGCTTACACTGATTAGACATCAAGCGACATTTTAAAGCTTGTAATGATCAGACTTCATATGGTTCTTCAAAGTTTGAAATTATCAAACTTAGAAAAAAAAACGTTACAGCTTGTAATGATCAGACTTCAAAAAGTTCTTTGCAGTCATTTTGTTTACTTTAAGTTCAGAAGAAAAGTCACATTCGTTCCAAGGCTTGAAACCTGACCACGAACACTCAAATCCGAGGTCACAAAAAAAAGGAGTAATGCAGACACCAAGGCAACCATGATTACCATGTATAATTATCCTGTTGCTAAGCTTGTCACTAGGTGTTATGTCTAATTCATAATATGGGGGTAAACTGAAATATACAACTCAATTTCTCAAAAGGGTACAAAACGACAAACAGTGTTACTAGACTTAACACACATGAAAGACACTGTGATAATATTGAATTTTGCAATAGAACATTAGTGCACAGATGGTGAGAACAATAGATTTTGCTTTATCCGCTTCTGCTATTTTGAAAATGCATTAAATATTTGGAATTGCGAATCACTCATTATTAAAAATATTCCATTCATACGCATTACACCTTCAAACTAAAGCTCTGTACTATTAGTATGATTTTCTTTTCGACAAATAAATGTTTATCATGCAAATAATAAATAATACAGAGCCCCCTACCGTATAAATAGTATCTATTCCGTTTGAAAATATTGCACTTCTGAACGTGATAACCTGATTTTCTTACTCAATGTTAACTATATGACATTAATTTGCGGAGTTTCTTTCGCCCTGCAGTTTTAATAGCCTTAACAATTCTCGTACTTTCTATTTAACACTGCATCCAAGCTTGCCATCTATCAACAACTGTGTTTATTTCTCTTGAACAGCTCCTTTAGTGGCACAGTGGAATGTCTGAGGATTTAAAATGCTAGAAACCCAAGGTGGGCAGAGCACAGATATTTTTTTGTGTAGCTTTGTGTTTAACTACAAACGAATAAAAAAGTTAATTTTAAACTTCATGAGTGTATTTTTACAGAATTATTTTGGGAAGCATGAAAATATGTGAGTTCAAAAGATATATATATATAAATATAAACACTTTATAAACATTTTCAAGCCGTTTTTTATAAATTCATTATACATTACTCCACATTAGCTGTTTATTGCTATAAGGATTGTAACCATGATATCATTTTAAGCATTCCACTGATAAATGTATCAGAAGAGTTTTTAAACATAGCTTGTGTGTGTGTTTTTCATATAGCAAAGCCACATTGGGCTATGTAGTGAGCCCACCGAGGGGAATCGAACCCCTAATTTTAGCGTTATGAGTCCGTCGACTTATCGCTAAGATAGCTTACGTGTAGCTTTACGCGAAGTTAAAAACAAAAGCAAATAAACTATTATGGTAAAAAATATCACAGTTGCCGTGACTTATGACCAAATAAATCTCGTATTCGTTTCATAACTTAAAGTCTACTGTGACTGTAAACAACTATGTAGTTGGTTTCACATCTTGTCTTGGTCAACCAGGAACAAAATGCAATAACTCAATAAGGAATTTTAAAATGTAAAAAAATCTATTTGAAATCTAAGGTAACAACAATCATGATGTTATCTGAAGATAGTAAGTAAAGGTAATCTCTTATGTTTGAGTATTTGAGTTTTATACGTTTACTTATCTATATATCATTGGTGTCCACTCGTCTAAATATTTTTGTTTTGTTATATATTTTTAATTCTGAGTATACTTCTCTGGTTCTTCAACATAATAGTACAATTATTTTATTTTATCTCTCTTTCTGACTATCAGTCTGTTCATCTGTACACCTATCTCTCTCACCATCTCGATACGTCTGTTCATTCGGTAGTCCTTTCCTTCCCGTATTTGTATAGTCCGCCAGGTTGTTATGTGAGACAGGGTGAGTTTCTAATGTAAACTGCGGCAAAGAATGAGCTTCCGCCTTACGTTTACTGACCGTCAGTCAGTATCTACATAAACTTCAAATATTTAGCTATCTCAGTTCCCTGTTGTCTATCTCCCACCATGGGTTGTCGGTATGTCTGTGTACTCAGGCTTTTTGCGTAAAGTAAACTGAGGAGGGCATTGGATGTATTGTACATTTGTCCGGTATATATACACTAGTTTATTCACGCTTTCCAATAGGGTTCACACAAAAGGCTTTTGTACTGAACATCGTGTTTCTGGTGGTTCTTCAATAGAATAGGGGTATGGAACGAAGGCTTGTGAGTACTGTTCGTAGTTGTTAATAACGTTCTTGTCAAGAGCTCTTGCTGTTCCTTTAAAAATGGCTTTTTAGAACTAAACCACCTCATATATAACACGACCTGTAGTCAAATATGATTTTCAATGTTTCATCACTAAATCTGACTTTGTGCAAGATAGAGTGTTGGCTAACTTGAGAACTTTATACAAAAATACCATGGCGTCGTCCTCTGTGTGGAACCTTAAAAAAGCTACATTCGAGTGTGCACTGTTGATAAGTGAAGTAGAAATTATAAGTTTCTTACATAAGAAGAGAAATTCGGTATCATAAAATTAAACGAAACTAATCGAGATGAAAAGAAACATATAAATCAAACTTCCGTTATTTTATACCAAACAAAATCTTACAATAAAGCAGTATAAAGCTATAAAATACACAAATATAAGCTGCTAAAAACATTTATCTTTTTTATATATTTAATGTGATAAAATAAATAATCTATCATAAGTGGTAAGTTACAAAAAAGAAGTGTTCGTTAAACGAGTGAAAGCAGAAAACAACTGCTATTGTAAAAATTACAATAATAACAATCAGTGTGAAATATATTTTTGTGGAATTAGTTGCATGTTTTATTTAACGAAGATAAGATTGTGCACATTTAGTCAAAAGTAGAACCATTTTCTTGCAACTTAAATTAAGCTATGTTAAATTTTTCCTTTTTTTGACATATTTCTTAAGAACTTACGTCTGGAAATTCTGATTGTGCAGAGTTAATGTTGCATATAGCTATGCTTACTAGTATTCTTTTTGTTGTTCTTGAAACTCACATCACTAGGCAGTCGAGTTTTATAGGTTTACAATGTGCAAATTTTGATGTGAAGTTGATCTTCGTAATGATTCTGAAATCGTAGAACACTTCTGATCTCATATAGAATCACAAAACGTAAGGGAGGGGTTGAGTATCGTAACACCAACAACTGAAATTAGAACAAAATATAAAAGAGCTGTGAACGTGGAAGTCGTAATTACTTCCCAATAATCGTGTGGCAATTGAAACCTTTACAAATATATATAACAATGAAGCTGCACACATAGAAAAAGAAATCTTATCTGTTTATTAGTAGCAGAAATCACAGGTATGTGGATATTAAAATATACTATATGTACTTGTATAGTTATCTGTTTGCACATTATCTGGTACTATAAGTTACCTGCTTTCAAGCGAATTAAGTTAATTAAGCACTATGTTATTTGATTGCCTTTCACACTACTGAGGTGACTAGGAGTGTGAGATATATAAAAAAAGTCTCTGGTGATTTGCTAAGTTCATTTATTTCAAAATGCTCAAAAAGCTAAAAGTTTTATCGTGTTAAGAAGTGCTTCACTTCAGCCACGGATTTTCATTCTTTTCACCTCGAGTATTTATTAAACACATAAGTTACTAGTGGTTTAAAATAAAAAGAAAAGTTTCAACAATATGTGGATTAATATCACTCATAGGATGGTTGTAGAAACTATGGCAGAGGATATAGTAATATAGTAATTGTAAGAGCCCACGAGCTGTATCAAAGGAAAACATATTATAGCATGTCAGTCACACAACATCTGCAACATTCAGTGCTGCCGAGGCCTTTTGTTTAAAACCAGGATACACCAGGCCTGCTATAATACGACAAATGTATCAGTAAACTATCACGGTGTGAAGCAGGTTATAACAAATCAAGCAGCCACAGTGGCAGAAGGAGAAAACAACGTTATTAATCCTATTTAGTGGTGTAAAGTTTCTAGTGTATGTTTGTTTGTTTCAACATAAGCACCGAACAATACAATGGAGACCAACTGTGCTTTGCCCACCACGGATATCGAAACCCGATTCTAGAGTTGTAATTCTGCAGACATACCGCTGTGCCACTGGGAGGTAGATTTAAGGGTATAATAAATGCTACTAAAATGCTCAACATTCCGTTCGATGTTGAGGTAAGTAATCTCCCAGGTCGCCAACAGTTATTAGAAATACATTATTGTACTTCATTCAAACATTTGGTATTCAATTAGTGAAATAAACTGTTATATGCGTAATTCCAATATTATCGTTGGAAGACATGCCATGCATTTTTGAACATAATTATTAAACACTGGTATCTTTATATCTATTTTATATATATTGCTGCTTTAGGCACATAATTTTACGTGATTATTGTAAGTGATTTTATTTACGGATGACTTATTAAATACATGAAATATTGATTGATTCTGAATAAGTCAAAATTTCATTTATCCTTTCTTTTGTTATCATATGAAGCAGCATGGACTCTTTAAGTTCTTTATTTCAATTGGCAGTTGAAGCCTTATTTTCACAACTTTTAAATTATTATGAAACTATAGTACAACTAAACTGTGAAGATATCTATATATATAGTAAATTTAAACTAACATAGGGGAGGAAGAAAATATCTTCTATTATTGCCCTACACGATGAGTTACCTAAAACATTAGCGTCGAACGAAGTTTTAATTTTAATACGTAAAATTATTGGTTTGGTTTATTTTGAATTTCGTGCAAAGCTACACGAGGGCTATCTGCGCTAGCCGTCCCTAATTTAGCAGTGTAAGACAAGAGGGAAGGCAGCTAGTCATCACCACTCATCGCCAACTCCTGGGCTACTCTTTTACCAACGAATATGGGATTGACCGTTACAATATGACGCCCTCGCGGCTGAAAGAGCAAGCATGTTTAATGCGACGGGGATTCGAACCTGCGACCATCGGATTACAGGCTCGTAAAATTATTAATTACTCCTCTAAAGAAGTTCACAGTGTTTGCTCTCTCATATATATATGTGTTATTAAGCGTATAATCTTGCTCATTTAAGATGCTTTACGTAGATTTAATACTTGGTCTCATAAGAAATGCAAATGTACTTAATCCTTAACTATATATGTCGTTAAATATTATTTGTTTAAGAAGATTAATATAACTTTCTACGTCCAATAGGAACAACCGAAGGATAAACTCTTCATATAGCTATAACAGACAAATTAAGGTCTCTAGGCAGTAGCTTTGGACTAAACTTCTGAACGTTTTAATGATATTTTGACACGACGAAAAATTAATAACGAAAGTCAGATTTGTGTTTGTTTACCTTTAGAGAAAGTCCCATCGCTCCGTATTTTTATTACATGGTTAAACAAATGTATTTTTCTGATCTGACAATTTCGTTTACTTCCTAATAAATAAAAGTCTGAGAGTTTAGCGTGTATGTCAAATATAATGGCATTACTTACGTTTCTTTTATAGTACTTTGTTTGCTACAAACGCAGGCTTTTACAGACTAGTATGCGGAGCAACCTAGCCTGTAAGACTTATTTAAGAAAACTGATAACTTTAATGGCTCTCAGAAACGACATTATCATGCACAATTAATCTGTAGTCAGTCTACAAACTTTCAAAAGAAAAATAAACATTAGTTATTATTATAAATAATTAATTGTAACTTTTTGTTCATTCTGTAGGAAGTATTGTAAGGTCTATAAATCAAATTACAAAATACCTTTGTCCTTTCACTTTAAAATGTATAGTTGGTCATTTTAGCTTGAACCATAATTTGACATAAATGTGTTTGCATATCTACCTGTAACTTGTGAACCAACCCTGGCATATATTCTTGAGCCTGTCGGATCTGGTTCCTTGAAGAAGGCGGCTTTGGCTCTCTCATTCGAAACCCGAATAGTCAGTTGTCTGAAATATCTTAATCCAAAGTAAAATTAATTCAATATTATTGTAAAAAGTGTTTTTTTTAATTCACGTAAAGTTACACGATATTATACAGATGTTAACGTAAAGTTACACGCTATTCTATTGAAGTTCACTTAAAGTTACAAGACTTTCTATCCGGGCTCGTAGTCCGACAAGATAACTCTTAGCTCGTCAATCTTAAGAAAAAAAGTGAAGTTCAGTATATCATTAATAATATTATTTAAACAATACACAGAATAATGCTTTGCAAAATAATTACAGGTAACAATTATAAAATGGACTAAAACATGGTCAAGCCTATATTTGTCTGAGAATGATTTTATTTATACCACTGAGTACCTTAGAAGAGTCAACGAAAACAAATGCAGGAAAAACTGAGAAAAAATTAAGATATAAAAGAAATATCTTATTAAATAACAGTAACGCTTAACATAGTAAACTATTACTGATGGAACAAAGAGTTATCTTGTAGGAGAAAACGTGATTATATTTAGATACTGTGACGTGTTTTTTTTTCGACAATATCATAGAATGATATTATCATTTCATGATTTGGGTTAATTAAACAGAAAACAGTATTTTCATTGGCGTATGAAGTTTTAACTGAATCAATTTGTGGCAAAGTACAGTTAACTAGATTTACTTAAGAAGGAACTTGAAGTTGATTGTAATGTAATATTTGATGTTTACCGTTCCGTTTATCTATACGTATTTTGCAGCATCGTTCCTGATTTTATGTTAAGATCCTTTTAACCTGAATAATATCCAAATTGATTTCAGCTAGAAAAATGAATAGGTAACCCTTATTTTAAATATTCAGTGTAAATAACAATTGGCTTGATTCAATAAACTGATTATTTAAAAAGTGAGGTTAAGAAAGAAGCAAAGGACGAACTAATAAGGAACATAATTTAAAACATGAGGAGCCAAAACACTAAAACATAATTACTATAAACGTAAAACAGAAGGCAGCTGTTATATCTAGAATTAAATGATAGTATCTACAACTGCCCAGATTATTGTGTTTTACATATTAAATCATTCTTGAAGTTGCTTGACTTTATTGGTGGCGTGAAAGCCTGGATGTTAGAGAGCCGTCCGTTTTTTCTTGTGATTACTTCGTTTACTTCTAGTTCGGATTTCTTGTTAATTTGTCTGTATATTTGAAAACAATGAATATACCATGGTTCTAAGAAGTTTCCGTGGAGCCAGGGCGTGTCATAAAGGTTAACACGTCCACACTGTGAATTCGAGTATTTATAATTTGTCTTCAATTGCTATTATTACAAAAATGCACTTCGCATTTTATGTATGTGTTTTCTTATAGCAAAGCCACATCGGGCTATCTGCTGAGCTGAGGGGACTCGAATCACTGATTTTAGTGTTGTAAATCTGCAGACATACCGCTGTACTAGAGGGAGGCGACATTATATGAGTTATGATAAAATAACTTAAAAGATAACAGTAGCTCATGAGTTGACGATGGGAGTTTTAACTAACAACCGGCATTCTAGTGTATCAGTTTACGATTATGGACGGTTATGTGCATTACACATATATAGCCCTCTGTACGGATTTGAAGAAAGAAAACTGTTTAATAAGCAAACAAGTAACTTTGAAAAACATGTTAACGAGAACACCAAATGCTTCGTCATTTCGTAAATTTCCTGGAAAGTTGCAGATTAGATAATAATTTTCACACCAATAAACGTACTGAGTGAATGTAACTATATACAAATATAGACTACTCTGTACAGTCTATGTATAAAAACATTGCATTTATAGTGAACGGTTGTAATATGTAACTGAAAAACTTGCTATATATCCTATATCACCATTCTCTTGTTTACTCACCGAAAAATAAGTAAAACCTTCTCATCTCGACTTACTCCTTATGACGACGAGATTAGTACGAAGAAACGAAACTACAAGCACGCTTGGTATGTTCACATAGAATTCATTTTATTGTTTTCTGTCTTTACACAATCTATATGAGATTAAAGTTTCTTCAAATTTCTTTCTCTCTCTTTTTCTTTTCTGGCGAGAATGTTTGTTGGCACATTTCCCATAACCCAGAGCGTTGTAGTGTGCTCGGGGTCCCGCCTGGTAACAGCGACGTTCCAAGCTGTGTATACTGCATCCGAACTTGGCCAGGAATGACAAATACGGTATCGAGTGTCTACTAATCAGAGGAACATACTAGCGAACCTCAGGAACAGAACATGAGAAACAACGTAGGAGATACACGAATGTGTATATACGTATAATAGCTAGTACCCACTTGTGTGCCATAAATATTGGTCAACAGTGTGTCGAGGTTTGACTGAAATTTATCCAGAGAAGCTGTGCCTATTTTATAGCATGTGCTACTGACATCAATTTAAACTGGAATGCTTGGAACGATGATCTCCGACCGTCTTCATACACACTAGACTTAACACGCAGCTCTTCTATTGTAAAAATGTCATTAGTTCTGTTATGCTAAAAATACTTTAACAGATGCGTTGCTAGTTTACTAAAACATTGTTGTTCAAGGAATTCGAATCTTTTGATCTTTTGTTATTCCTTAAACATGTTAATACACGCTTACGGTAGATCTTGCATGATAAAGGCTCATATAATTATCGTAGTAATAGAACTGTGTACTAAAATAAAAACAAGATCTAATTCGTACTAGGACGAAGTACGAAGAAAGTCATTTTAAAAAAATATTGGAAAGAAGCGACATACAGTTGGTATTATAATTATAGAGAAGTATTTTTTAATAAAGAGAACTAATTTGATTATTAAATATGATACAAATTACGTATACAAACAATTGTTTCGCGTAAGTTTAAAGTTGAAAATATTCTTTAGTTATTTTATTTACACTCGATTTAAAAACCGTAAAATCTCTTTAAATTTCAAAACGAACCGATCTAACAGTCAGAAACTTCTCTAAGGAAAACAACAAAATAACCACAATGTGTAAACATTTTAATGTAATTATCAGAAACCGAAAAGGAAAAAAAATGTTCTAAACAAAAGTCAGTCACTAAGTTTTTCATAGGAAGAAGACAAAAACATCCAAACAAATCAAACAAGGCTTCAAAATTTGTTTAATAATAACCAAAGGGAAAGCGTGAAATGTATACAGCGTAAAGCGGCAAATAAACAGTACAGAAGTAATCAGTGTGAAAATACATTTATAACAAAAAATTAAAATAATTACAGAAAACTATATATATTTGAAGCAACGCGTGCGAGAAAATAAGTCCATGAATCAAGTACAGACTGACAAATACGTATTAAGTTACTGTCACAATCTGATATTTATTTTACACTTATCTGAGTTGTACCAAAATCTTATGAAGATGTATTGAGTTCTGGTTTGAAAAATAGAGATAACTACGGATGGAAAAGAAGGTTCATATAGCGGTTTGTTTTCTTGTAGCAAAGCCACATCGAGCTATCTACTGTGTCCACCAAGAGGAATCGAACTGCTGATTTTAGCGTTGTATAACCGTAGACTTACGCTGCCAATGGTGGACTCAAGTAGTAGTTCTGTCAGTAACACAAAATCTGTTTTGAATTTTGTCATAGTTTATATTAGATAGTTAGGCCTTTCAATTACCATACATTTCTAGGTTCATTTGTTATGTCCACAATTTTTCATGTTATGGTAATCAAGAAGTGATTTTTTATCTTCTCAAAGAAATTTTGAGCGCCACAAACTGATTTATATAGTGTAATAGTCCTGCATAATCCTGTTTTTAAAAACAAAAGATTGAAGATTGAAATTATCGTTATTCAAGACCGACTACAGTTTTCTGGCTAAAGTGTTGAGCGTTTCGAGATCTCAATTTTCACTTTAGTATTTTATGTTTTGGAGAGAAAGAATTCTAGCTTCAAAAATGATGCGTCACACTTAAAAAAAAACAGTGTTAACTTATTTGAAAATAGTTCTATTTATTACTCACTATAAGACATTTGTTAATATGGTTACATTTCAGTAAACTCTTTAAAGATAGTTTAGAAAAAAACGATTTCGGAAACAAAATTTCTTGGGACTAATTTAGGACTGGTGCTAAAATGTAGAAAATTGTATAATAAAAACAAGTTAAAATTGTATAATAAAAACAAGTTAAAATGCCTAATGAAAAACTAAAACTCCTCACGAGCAGAAGTGTGTTTTGGTTTTAAACTATAAAGTTAAACAATGAGCTGTCTGTGTTGTGACCGTTGCAAAGATCGCAAAATGAACTGAGTGTTAAAAGTCCCTCAAGTACCACTGAGCCATCGAATCAGCAGAACTGATTTACTAGTTTAAATTTGTCTCAGCCTCGTAATTTGTTGAGTTATTTGGTTAGAAATATTATGTGTTTACTACCTTTCTAAACGTTTGATATACACAGATACAGATATAGAAACAACTGAAAATTTCAGTATGTCTAAATATAATTCAAAATATTTCTTGATTTCTTTTAAAAATAAGCCTATAAATTTAATATGGTTTTTATATAGTTAAGAAAAGTAAACATTAATGAATTTCTTAGCAGACAACTGGCATTTGAACACTTTCTCGGAAAAACGAATTTTCACGTTTTAATCGCATCCACGTGTTTTGTTCCTCAGGTACGTTTATGTTAGCTCTTTATTGTAAATAGCTCCTATAAACACGATGGCTGTCACCAGTGCACGGCTGTGTAAGTACGTTGGCGTTAACAGATCATAAGAGCTACCATTTGTTTCTAGCATACTAGGTTTCACAGGCTCTCAGTCCTCCTCGCAAGGACTCTTCTCTCAGCAACTTGACGCCAGTGGGGGATCCTTTCTGTGTAAGAACACAGCTGAATGTCTTTTCAAGAAGTGTTCCTGTTCGTAACAACACTTGTGGAACGTTTATGCGACGAAAAACATTTTTTTTTTCTGTAATCGTTAACTGTGTGAGCGTTTAGTATAAGCATGCATATTCCTAAATGTGTGTCTACGTAAAACATAAGTTTTTGCAACTAGCTCAAGATCTCACTCAACACAGGGCCTACTTCTGTTTCAAAAGAACAATTTTTACCGCATGCGCAGTTTCTTAAGTTCATTTAGCCCGCGTTTTATTTTTATTACCACACTTAACGTTAATCTTCTCTTATAGTTGCTTCTAGTCATGTCATATTTGTAAACGTCACGAAAACGTTCAAGTTTAAGGACACGTAAAATATAAACTAGAATATTTACAATAGAATATGTAGAAGTACTTGAAATATATATCTTTGTTAACATCATATTTTGAAAATAATTAAGTAAAAATAATAATAATGAAACGTTTGACAAAAAATAGTGAAGTCTTCATTTTTTTTAATTTAGTGAATTTTGTAACACATTTCATGAAACCGTAACAAAAAGTGGGTGAAGTCAATAATATTGCTATGATAGTGACAAGTTAGCACATATGATTATAATATTTGTCTTAAGAAGATAGAACTTAGTGTTTGTGTTAGTAAGATATATTCTATTATTTCTTTAACTAACAGTTGAGTGGGTGGTTAGGGCGCTCGACTTGTAACCTATGGTTCGTTAGTTCGAATTCCGTCACTGAATATACTCGCTGTTTTTAGTTGTGGGTGTGTTATGATATTAACATGAATTCCATTAATTTAATACTATCGTAGGTATACAGTACAGCTATATATTTAACACACTCGAAACATCGCTCCAGTCCAATGCATATAATCATGCTAAATAGCATAATATAGTTATACTAAAAAAAAGAAACGTTGATAAAGTAACGTTATGGAACCGAGAGTAGTTTAAACGCTTACGTAATTAACATCACTAACAGTTATGAATTTTTTGAATAGTAATTGTCAAAATTTAATAATTTATGAGCATTGAATACCTTTGTCATTCAATGTTCTAAAGTTATTCATGACTGAGATTACTACAGACAAAACTTGAAAGAAGTTATTTTAACGTTAAAACGTCTAAAGTTTGTTGTACAACTTTAAATTATATCTTGAAAAATTATTCCTTTTCACGTGAGTTAAAAATAAAAAGTTCACGAAAATAAAAATGGTTTAAACTTTGTAGAATGGACGGCAACTGCTTGTTGTGGAGAGAGAGTGTAGAGGACGACGGTTTCGAAAGTCTTCCACCTTTCGTCTTCAGGTGAGTGTGTGTGTAGATGTAGTAGTGTCTTGGTGGATTGTGGAGAGCATGTTATGATTTGTTGAATTATCAACTATATCAATATATTCTGCTATTCACAATCCACCAGGACTCTATAAAAGACCGACAACACCTACACACACACTGACCTGAAGACGAAAGGCGGAAGACTTTCAAAACGTCGTCCTTTGCACTTGTGTCTCAACAACAGGCAGTTTCCGTCTATTCTACAAAGTTTCATCATGTATACTCTGCCTAATCAATGTATCAAAGAAAAAAGAAAAATGGGTAATAAACACACATAGTAGATGCTACTTGGATGAAAACCTCAGTATCTGAAATCATATTTCATTGAAAAGTTCGTTAATTTATAATAAGTTACTTCATTACAGCTGGAAGTACAATTAATAAGTATCATCTTCACATCCTATTGACTCATTTAGTCATATTTATTGACCTTACCTTCCGAATACAGCAAATAAGAAAAAAAAAACAGAAATCGGTTCTAATTAACTATCAGATGATTTACACACCCCCACTGCTTTTTGTATGTATATTTCGTGTACTGTTTAAAATCTAGGAGGCACATTGGCGGCATCTTGCGTTTGTCTATCTTAATTGGTTATGAAGTAAAAATGCGTGAACTATTCGTAATCGTCTTCCATTATTAATAAGGCTGGAGTTTTTTTTTTTTTTTGTCAGGAACCCAGTTCCCTTTTCCCATTAAACTGGATTTTGAGACATATCAAATACTTTACAAACATTCGACGAACACTTAACTTAATGATGTTATAAAATACAATATTTTGAATGAGCGTTCCTATTTTTTTAGAGAATGTCTTTCAAATAGTCTTATGATAATTTTAACTGTATCATTATGTCATGAAATGAATGTTATATAAACTATACACTCTTCATGTATTCAAGCTAACATCTAATTTTTGTTTGTTCTGTAAGAAAGGTATACCTTATTACAGAGATTGTTTAACACTGTTAGCTTAATACGTATTATTTAGATTAAACCTAAACCTTCTTACCTGGTTGAACCTTGTAAAATATTATTGAGTGTGCGGTTGATAATACTGTTAAAAGCGAGGATACCAGAATAATGATAAAAATGCGTTCTAATCTTTAT
This sequence comes from Tachypleus tridentatus, assembly GCF_004210375.1. NCBI lineage: Eukaryota > Metazoa > Arthropoda > Merostomata > Xiphosura > Limulidae > Tachypleus > Tachypleus tridentatus. The sequence goes on along the minus strand of NC_134832.1, from coordinate 85,947,771 downwards.
GAAAAAGAATGCAAAAAAGAGTGTAGTTAATTGGCTGTATTAATTACTAGATTAATTTTTAGTTTCGCTCTATGTTGTTAGTTTGTGTTCATCAGAAGTTAAGATTAAGTAGTGGCTTTATTGTAAATTAAGTTGATATTGCTTGGGTCTCGTCATTATACGTTTACCAGAGGACCCGTGGATCTATGATCCACATTTACAGGACCATTATAATAAAATTTTTACTTTAGTGATCGTTGCCACTATAATACACGTTTCATTTCTTTAACCGAGTTATAAATGGTTAGGCCTACTTATTTACTTGTTCTCATGTAAATCAATACCAATCTGGGGGGATCGATTTGAGGAAATTCTCATACAAGTGTTTTCGCAAAATACTCGGATTTCACAAGGGGACGAGGTGAAGATTTTTACGTTTTTCTAAATTTTGAGGCCAAGACGATTCGTTTGACACTACTTAGAAGTTCATGTGTCCAGCGGTTTAGAAGTTACGTGACATTGCACACAAACACTGAATCTTGCTATATAGATAATTAAATGTGTTTTAATGCGTTATTTATTTTGTATACGCTCTGATAATTCAATTTATACTTTTACAGGCAGATGTAAAAGTGTAATATTTATTTTTGTTTCAGGCAATACTCGATGATTTTTGATATGATAAAATAAACGAGTGTTTGAATTTTAAAAAAAACAACAACACAAAAACTCCCACGTCAGTTCACGAAAGCAGTTGGATAAAGCACGTATTTTAACCATTTTACGCACAATCGAACAGTTCTTTTGCATAAACATATTAGAATTATACGTGTATATTAGAAAACATTGCATAATGTTTGGCATAGGAAAATGGAATTTATTGGTGTCATTAGATAATATTAATGGATTATGACATGATCAGATTGAAAAAAATATTAACTGTATAATGTTTGGCATTAGGAAACGGGTGTTTATTAGTATCATTAGACAACATTAATGGATTCTGACGTGGTCACATTTAATAAATTTTAATTTCTAGCGTCCATTACTCTGTGACTTCTAAAATCAAAAGGTAAGTGGTACTTGGCTATTCTTAGAAAATATTTCATGCCATTTGACATCAGTAAATATCTGATTGTTTCTCTGTCTTATTATCCAATAACCAAATATTTTGACCTCATAAGATTACTGATTGAATAGGGTATTCTTTGAACAATTAATTTTTGGTCGAATTTAATAAATAAATATATTTATATTTATTGCACTATTGTTTACGTTTTCTTGTTAATTGAGATTGTCGTTTTCTTTAACTCATCCAGTTTCATTGCTGTTTGCAATCTCGTTTTTCACTAATTTTAAAATTACGTAATTATTTACATGTCATTGTATGAAAATTTTGCGTCCAAACATTCCCAATCTCAAGAAGTGTATTAGCACATTCTGATTTTACCTATTCATAATAAGCTCAATAAATGTCAGTGGTAAAGTGTTAAATGGTTTGGGTGAAAACGTCTATAATTTGTGACGCGAAAAATTACTGCTCTTCCGAAATATGTCAACAAAGTTTGAAAAAACTACCAGTTAACACAATAATTATCACTAAAGAGATAAACCGATACAGTATACGTGTATCTAAGAAATTATTATTACTTGCTTACCATTTCAGCCTTGAAGACATTATAATGTGGCGGTAACTCCAGTATTAAATGGTAAAGTACCCCAAAATCTGGTGATCTTAACTACTCTCTCATTTCTAAATTATGGATGGTTATCTGAGCTAGTCATTAAGTATATGTAATGGTGTTAACCAGATACCTATCTTCTACTCTATCGCTTCTAGATTATGGACGGTTATCATAGCTAGTCATTAAGTATATTTAGTGGTGGTGTTAATCAGATACCTATCCTCTACTCTATCGCCTCTAAATAATGAACGGCTATCATAGCTAGTCATTAAGTATATTTAGTGGTGTTAATCAGATACCTATCCTCTACTCTATCGCCTCTAAATAATGAATGGCTATCATAGCTAGTCATTAAGTATACTTAGTGATGTTAATCAGATACTCTATCCTCTACTCTATCGCTATCGCCTCAAATTATGAATGGCTATTATGGATGGTTAGATCATCCTCCACTCTAGCCTCATTAAGTATACTTAGTGATGTTAATCAGATACTTATCCTCTACTCTATCGCTTCTATATTATGGATGGTTAGTCATGCTAGCCATTAAGTATACTTAGTGATGTTAATCAGATACTTATCCTCTACTCTATCGCTTCTAAATTATGAACGGTTATCATAGCTAGTCGTTAAGTATACTTAGTGGTGTTAATCAGATACCTATCCTCTACTCTATCGCTTCTAAATTATGGATGGTTATCATAGCTAGTCGTCGTTAAGCATATTTAGTGGTGTTAACCATATACCTATCCTCTACTCTATCGCCTCCAAATTATGAATGGCTATCATAGCTAGTCATTAAGTATATTTAGTGGTGGTGTTAATCAGATACCTATCCTCCACTCTATCGCCTCTAAATTATGAATGGCTGTCATAGCTAGTCATTAAGTATATTTAGTGGTGGTGTTAATCAGATACCTATCCTCTACTCTATCGCCTCTAAATTATGAATGGCTATCATAGCTAGTCATTAAGTATACTTAGTGATGTTAATCAGATACTTATCCTCTACTCTATCGCTTCTATATTATGGATGGTTAGTCATGCTAGCCATTAAGTATATTTAGTGGTGTTAATCAGATACCTATCCTCTACTCTATCGCTTCTAAATTATGGACGGTTATCATAGCTAGTCGTTAAGTATATTTAGTGGTGTTAATTAGATACCTATCCTCTACTCTATCGCTTCTAAATTAGGGATGATTATCATAGCTAGTTGTTAAATATATTTAGTGGTGTTAATCAGATACCTATCCTCTACTCTATCGCTTTTATATTATGAATGGTTATCGTAGTTGGTCACTAAGAAGATTTGCGCAACAAATTAAAGGAAAACAATATAATTAATACATTCTTCTTTCGTTGATGTTGTTGTCACTTCTCTCACTTCGTGGTCAAGAATACAAACTGTTCTGAATCATGACCAAGTTCATTCAAGAAAATAACAATAATATGCGGTGTTAAAATATATAATACAGTGTAAAATAACTCTTATCATGATATTGATCCGTTGTGGCATGAAATGAAAATTTATAAAAAACTACGCTTCATTAGTTTAATCCAGTTCATATTACAACAGTTGTTGTGCAGTAGTTTCCTCATAAAAATATGATCTCAGCCAGAACCATGTATTTTGAATCCTTTCCGGCCTGAAGAAACCTAATACTGAGCCAAAGCCCTCGTCGGCATTGGATGTAGCGGATATAGTGAATGTAAATCATTATTAAACACTCTATTACTTTCGCTGAAGAATTTTAATGAGCTATTACTATTATGTAGTTATCACGTTGTACACTTGTTCGAATAATTAAATTAAGTTCACATGCGTTATCGCCAAGTTGAAAAGTGTAACTGAACATTACTAGGGATAGGTAGAAATGGAAAAAGGCTTAGTGCCTTCTTCTTCATCAGAATATCAAAATCCAGTTTGTCAAGTGCAAGTTGAAAACTTATAAACATTAAAAACTGTCTTTGAATTATGTTGTTTGCATACAGTTATTCGTGGCCCGGCCTGGTCAGGTGGGTTAAGACGTTCGACTTATAATCTGAGGGTCGCGGGTTCGAATCCCCGTCGCACCACACATGCTCGCCCTTTCAGTCGCAGAGACTTATAAGTGACGGTTAATCTCAATCCCACTATTCGTTGGTTAAAAAGTTGATGACTAGCTGCCTTCCCTCCACTCTTACACTGCTATATTAGGGACGGCTAGCGCAGACAGCCCTCGTGTAGATTTTGCGCGAAATATAAAACAAACAGTTGTTTACAATAGAAACAAAATTCGATGTCATTGGACAATTAATAGTTGTCTTGTGTTTTAGAAGCCCACAGAGCGAATGTAAAATTGTAACTGAAGAAAAAAATCGTGCTTGTGAAATTGTAAACGACCATGGGGCAAAAACAAAACTTTTATCTCAAACTGGCATTACTGTTTTTGCACTAGTAACATTAATATAGTTTGTTTGTTTAGAATTACGCCAAAAACTACACAGTGAGTTATCTGTACTTTATCCACCACGGGTTTCGAAACCCGGTTTTTAGCAGTGCGAGTCCGCAGACATATCGCTGTGCCACAGAAAGGCAACATTAATTGGTTTGTTTTGGAATTTCGCACAAAGCTACTCGAGAGCTATCTGTGCTAGCCGTCCCTAATTTTGCAGTGTAAGACTAGAGGGAAGGCAGATAGTCATCACCACCCACCGCCAACTCTTGGGCTACTCTTTTACCAACGAATAGTGGGATTGACCGACACATTATCCGCCCCCACGGCTGGGAGGGCGAGCATGTTTAGGCAACATTAATACTAAAGCAAAATAGTTTCATACTAAGGAATGGATCTTGTACCTCTCTGTTGGTCAAGATAAAATATTTTTCACTTTCATTACCATATCATTATATTCTCAGTGTAAAACTACAAAATGAGCGTTCCCCGCTGGTACAGCAGTAAGTATACGGGTTTACAACGATAAAATCAAGGGTTCGATTTCTCTTGGTGAACTCAGCACATAGCCTGATGTGGCTTCAGTATAAGAAAACACACACAAAATGAGTTATCTGCACTCTATCCACAGCGAAGAATCGAACCCTAGATTTTAGTATTGTAAGAGTAGCCTTACCGCTCACCCAGTGAGAGACTCTATGTTACTAACAAATCAGCATGATGAAAACAAGACTCTGAGGGTCGCGGGTTCGAATCTCGGTCGCACCACATATGCTCGCCCTTTCAGCCGTGGGGGCGTTATAATGTTACGATCAATCGCACAATTCGTTGGTAAAGGAGTAGCCCAAAAGTTGACGGTGGGTGGTGATGACTAGCTACCCTCCCTTCAGTTTTACACTGCTAAATTAGGGACGGCTAGCGCAGATAGTCCTCGAGTAGCTTCGCGCGAAATTCAAAAACAAAAACAAAAAAAAACATGATGAAAACAAGACAAGTACTTAGTAGAAAACGAGTATTTCAATAATCCTGGTACTTTCGGAAAGTATACCTTCAACCCTTTTGGGTTAAAAAGGAAGTTATGAGCTTCACCAACATGATTAAAAAAAAACAACTATTCCATGATTTACTTATGTGTTGATATTTTTATTTGCTGTTAATCACTTGTTGTTTGTTTTACATCAGATGTTATTTAATAATTGTTATTAACTACTGACTGTGAGAACATAACATATGAAATTATTACAACGTTTATCTCTATGTTGTCTCAGAGGCAAGCTTCGTGTGGCTTACAGCGCTAAATATCCTTGGTCTCCATTAGCGCAGATAACCATTTACGCATATTTGAACTAAAATCCAAACAAAACAAATACCAATATTTCGATCATGATAAACCTGTGGATAAAAGAAAAAGGATTACATATTTATGTTTTTGCTTATGCTTTAGAATGTGGTAACTGGTTCTGGCTTGAAATAATGGTCAGTATATTTGGATACAAACCGAAGCTAAGCACGTGAGATCCACAGTTTCAGCTCTAGTCACATAATAAACTGTTAGTCAGTTCCGTTTCTTTAGTTTTAAGGGCTGGATTAAGCTACTGGCTGGCTGCCTTGCCATTGGTCAGTAGTTCAAAATAAGGGAAGAACCTTAACAGCCTTAGATATAGATTATTACTTTAAGTTCCCAAAATTAAGATACAGCTAGGTTAAAAATTCCAATTATATAAATATAATTTGATAACATGTTAGGCAACTTTGTTCTCTAGGTTCATAAATGAATGTACATTAGCAGGATAATCTGGCATCAAAAGAGGTTTAATATTAAGAGAAAACCAAGCCTCTCATACAAAAACTTTTGATATTTAATCCATGTACGGATGTACATGTATAATGTTCTTTCATTATATGTATCTTTTGAACGATTTATGTATTCAGATACTTATTTTCAAGATATATTACAGGAAAGGTATTCATTTTTTGCAAATCCTAAAATTTCATATCAACATCAATTATATCCGCCAGTCTTCGTATATGATGATTGGTCAGTATAAGAAAAATCTTATTACTAGCAAAAATGTTTATTTTGTGTGGAAATTTAATGAAATAAAAGGGTCTTTCGTCAACTAAGTGAAATTAATATTTCGAAGATAGGAACGTGAATGGTAAAACGTATAACGAAAGGAACGTGTTCGAAAATATATTTGTTGTTATTCGGTTTATATATACATATATATTATTTCAGGTTGTTATGTTTTTATATGCATGGCTTTATGGTCTCATGTTGAATAAAAGTATCTGAATTAGATTGCTTATCTTCCCTTTGACACTTCTTATAGAAACAACAACTATCAAAAGCGCCCCTTCTGTTTTAGTCTTTTCTTGCGCTATTTGTAATGATGAAGAACAGTAGCATCCAGTGTAAACAATCTCAGCAGTTACTTAACAAAGCTGAGCTCTTTAATGTACTGGATGTATCTATTACATCCCCCCACTATCTCCAAAAAATATTCTTGCCAATTACAAATTTTGTTATTGAAATAACACATAGAATGACTAAAAACAGTTGCAAACGGTTCATTTGACAATCATCTTTCATGTATGCTCTGATCCCAAGGACTGGGTCGACTTCGCATTTTATATGTGTTTATTTCGACTATTTTTAAGAAAACTATCTTTGAATTTTTTTCAAACGGACAACTGCCACTAAAGTATAAATCTGGTTGAGCTACAAAAGTATCGAATAACAAGCAGATCCTGTAAATACTATAATGTATCTGTAACGTATTTTGGAATCAAGGCGATGTCTTATGTCTTTAGATGTATGCAGTATATGTACTATATATTGTTTATATAGTTATATACCAAAGCCTCACAACCGGAACATTTCGTTCTTACAATTATTACTAGCGCTCAAGTTTCCTGACTTAGGAGGCGTTGAGTCACATAGTTCACATCTTTCAAGCCGAAGGAATGACAACTAGTCTTTCCGATCCCTCCAGACCATAACTATCTGGCAGTGCTTCTGAACCGACGCTTTACCACCAACGTTAAAAGGGCTGCTACCAAAATAACTCTCAGAGTCATGTGTTTCAACTTATAAAGAGTAATTCGATATTCTACAGCGTACACCCACTCTGCACAGGTGTTTTGCTCTTCCTATCTACATGTATCCCTGAATGTTTGGTGTCTTACGTATTGCATACAATATAAATCAATATCTTAAGTTTCATATAAAAAGATGCATTTGTTTACTTTCAACTCTTCAATGTATTTGCTGGCAAAGTACGTCCAGAATGAATGATGTTGGAAATACATGAGAATAATAAATAAATATCTGTATATTTAAAGCGAGAACAAGAGAATAAAAAATAACACATTCTTTCCTTGTACTAGTCTTCAACTTTACTATTTCTTAATGATCTTTTGTATCCTATGTGTTCATTTAAGTATGTCCATGCATCTGTTTTCATATGTATTAAACATCTTGAAAACAATTTTCGATATAACTTATTAATTTCGTGCACAAATTAACATTAGACCTTTATGGATTCTCTGTTATTTAAGGGTTATCAAGACTAAATAAAGACAAGGTGAAGTATTGCGATCCACACGTATATAAATCAAGTCATGTACATATGTGATCATCAGTTCCAAAGTACTTACTGAGTAACCGCTCTTTAACGCGAAGAAAACCAGAATCAGAAAAAAGGCTCGTGGGCACATATATGCCAGTTGTTTCTTAAATATATATTTAAGTATTTTGGTACTCTTTCAATTTTGACACCATATGAGGTTTTTAAGAATTACCAGAACTAATGCTGCTACGATTGATTTAGAAATTGATAAATTCATGTAATTTGGCAGTGAAAATCAAACTTGAAAATTACTTTAACAAGGCATAATAATTTGATAATTACGGAATGCCTATATTAGTAACATAACGATACATAACAAGGCATAATAATTTGATAATTACGGAATGCCTATATTAGTATATTCGTATGCTCCAATACACAGTGCAATTATGATTGTGAAATTATATATTTTTACATGTGTTTTGATATAATTATTGGAATAAGCAGTTACTTTATGATAAAATTGTTGTTTTATTCTAAATTGAAACTATGTTTGCAACCTTCATGTTAACCTTCTCATTTGGTAATGTTTATATTCTTAGAAAAACGTAAAGCTTTTGTAAATCATGAAGCACTTGTTTACAGCTGCTTCAAATAAGAGATGTACCGAGTAAAGTAAATTATATAACAAAAGGACTAGTAGGCTTTCCGATCTTTTGTCTAAGTTTGTGGAAGCATGTCTGTTATACAGTATAACAAAACACTGAGGGTTAGACAATTTCCCGCCCTTATGGCTTTTCCCACATACGTTATTCTTGTAGAAAGTCAATACTGACAGTCATCATTGGTCACGGCAGCATTTCGTGCCTCATGTTTCTCGTTGTTCGTTTCTTTTCCTGGGACGGAGACCTATTGCCATTTCTAAAGCTATAAGGAAGCAGACAGTTATATTTCCAGCCCACCTGCCCCAGTTATGGACGCTATCAATTTCTCTATTCCTCTGCTATTAGTCTTTCTCACGCAAGGAAGTTTTAATTGTTCCACCCGCGTCTCATTCAGTGTTAGCTGTGTGCTCCTCCCTCACGATAAGATATGTTGACCTTTAAGCCAATGGTTTAGGTCTTATCTCCTCCCTGGTGATCCAGATTAATTCGAGATTCTCCTCAACTGATAAATTACGTAATGGAAGTCTAAAGGAGGTATTTGGATAATTATTTGGTATAGAAATTAGAAAAGTTACGGTGAAAAACAGAACAGTGCTTTATTGTTGGACATGTGTTGAAAAATGTAACTGCTTTTAAAGCAATATAAATTCGTTCAATAAAGTTATTTTGATTGTTTTAATTGAAAACTACACGATAGTAATCTGCGCAGAATCCGATGCTGTGATTACACTCCGAATGATGGCATTATAAGTTTCTTTGCTTACTGCTGAATCAAACAGGGAGCAAAATTAAAATCATGAGTAGATTAACTGTTCCATACACGAAACATGATCGTTTACTATTGAAATATAAACTGTTTATGGAATTAGCAAAGTGCTATAGGAGTCCTAAGATATCTCGTGTTCAAATTTAATTTTTTATTTATTGGTAACAGCTGATAAATTTAACTTCAGCTCGCTTATGTTGACTCTTTAATAGAATTTAATAGCGATATTCAGAAACTGCAATACCCTATAAACATATGTTTATTACAAGAAGAAAAATGTACTGATTTATTTTCAAGATTTTCGAGAATTTATCTTTCAATTTATGTCTAGCTAATTATTGATATGACATTGCAAGCTAAGATTATTTTATTTGTTTTTTATAGTTTTATCACATTTTTCTTAACGCCCTTTTTACTTATCTATTGTGCGCACACAAAATCAACATCTCAAGAATGTACGTAACGTGACAGCTTGTACTCTATACTTTTACAAATGCGTAGCGTTGTTGTTTTCTTGTATTAAAACAAACATTATTTTGGTCATTAAGGTTGCAATTTCACACGTACAGCTTGTACTTGATACTTTTACAACTTTGTGTTATTTAGTATGTTAGTTTATTCGTAAATCTGAGGTTGAACCGTTACTATTAATCTCTGTTCAACGATTATATTTATTCAATAAATACGTGTATTAAAGAAAGTTAAGTCTTAAGTTAAGGACTAAGAATACACACCAACAATGTCTTATGTTATACTGATAATAGCACTCAACTGTACATTTCATGTTTTATAAGAAACGTTTCGGTTGATCACTAGTGTGTTCTTAATTAGGGTTAGATAATTATATTTAAACTGCTAACGCCTTAATGCTTGTAGCAATTCACGAGAAAACATAATCCATTAAATCGTGAACATCATAACTAATACTGTCCTCTTGTTCCTCATTCGCGAACTTCAACACCACGTGAGTTTAATTTGGTTTTGGGAAAGCTGTCGTAATGCAGGCTTTGTCTGTAAAGAAATTGTAGAAAAAGTGAATAATATACATTGTTATCGCGTGAAGTGGTTTTGATCTTAATGTCCTTGTGTTGAAAGTAGATTAAATTATCTAACATTCTGTTGGAAAATCAAATAGATATGCTTTGAAAATTTTAAAACTTTCCTTTTTATATGTTTTGACAACCAAATCCCACAACAACCTTCTGTTATCACTTGTAATGTTTTCTTTAAATAATATTTGTATTTCAAATTCACTAAATCTCTTAGTATTACACCTGTTTTCTATGATTGTTACGAAATGCTTTATGTATATATATATATGTGTGTTTTGCCTCTGCTGTCAGAAGCCAACTGTGTTTTTTTATTCAGAAGTAAAATGTTGTCTATCGCTGTTCAGGTTCATAAGTTATTGAAAAGTAACATATATTCTTTAATTTATTACTTCAATATTAATTAATGTTACAGATGTAGGCTGAGCGTTACAACTCATGCTACTCTGATCCAAAATTGAAGCCATTTACAGACTAAAACTAATAATATTAACATTGTTGCTTACGCTTCACACAACATTTAACACCACCTAAGAATAACTTTCGTCGAGTTTTATTATGTTACCAAGAATATGGGAGAGAGAGAACCTATAAATGTTTCAAAACAACTCTAATATACTTTACGACCGAAACTAGTTGTGTCTTTCTTGCATGCTAAATGTTTTTGAAAACGTAGTTAAAAATTAATGATTAATAAGAAAGAGATGGTTAGCGTAGTTTAGTGATTAGTGTTCCTGTACTGTGAACACGAGAGACCATGTTTCACCTCCCATTGTCACAAAAACTCTCTCCACACCTTATATCTGAGGTGACAATCAAATACCACCATTTAGTCCCATAAAGTAGCCCAAGAACTGGTAGGGTAGGGTGCGGCATGGCCAGGTGGTTAAGGTAATCGATTCCAGTTCGGATCCCAGTCACACTAAACATGCTCGCCCTTTCAGCCGTGGGGGCGTTATAATGTGACGATCAATCCCACTATTCGTTAGTAAAAAATTATCTCAAGAGTTTGCGATGGGTGATGTCTTACACTGCAAAATTAAAGACGGCTAACGCAGATAGCCCTCGTGTAGCTTTTCGCAAAATTTTCAGAACAAACAAACAAAATAACTTCTGTATATTATTTCAAAACCACAGATATTTTTGGTCAGGTGATCTTTTATGTAATTTTGCGCAATAATTCTTTAAGAAACGAACATTAAGAAAATACGAGAAAAAGAATAGAGATAAAAGGTTGATTCTTTAAAACCTTTCGAATTACATTTAATTAGCTCTTTGTAGCACACCTACATTTTAGTCTTGCCTGAAATCCTATACTTTGTGTATATTTTTAAATTCAGTAAGCCCCCCTTAGAGCACAGCGGTATGTCTGCTGACTCACACCGCTAAAAACCGGGTTTCGATATCCGTTGTGGGCAAAGCACAGATAGCCCAGTGTGTATCTTTGTGCGTAATTCCAAACAAACAATCAAATTCAATAAATGTTGACAAATACTATGACATCGTAATTTAACTCATAGACAAAGCACGCGAATAGGATTTTATTTTACTGGTTACTACAGGAAGGCTTGGCAAAGCACATGAAAGAAAACTTTTGATGCTTTTATATTGATTATATCCTTACAAAGGTTGAAGGATGAAAAGTGAATAGTAAAAAAAAAGTGATAATTTTGGGCAAAATCACCAAGAGTTTTTGGAAACAGCTAGTGAACGACAACTTTAAGAGACTCTGTGACCAGCTACAGAGTCCATCAGGACGATAGACATGTACTTATTATAAGGTTCCATTTTAATACTCGATCGTATCAGGCAAGTATAAAAAGAATGATCCACGTGATTCCATCCGCCTCTAGACCATGCTTGTAAGGGGTCACTAATAAATAACCATCATTCGCAAATTGTTTTCTATGACAGGACTCATGAGGTGATTCGACGTCGGCGCCCTCTACATCTATTTACGTCTATTGTGTGTGAAGTTCCACCGTATCCAAGTGTACCCAATGTCTCGTGTTACGCCCTGTGCCACACCAACAACTGCGAAAAAGGCGTAAAATAGCACATCACACAGTTTTGTATGAGGTGGACATTCATGAGCGTTAGTCTTATCAAATACTAGAATTACGGCATCTTTTTGAACTACCAACTTCTACCAGTGAATATAACTTACGGGATGAGTAGGCTGCGGTTCTGAAATTAATTATGGGTTAGTCTTCGACTAATGTATGTAACTTACAAAACATATACTATGGGAATAAAACAATACGGAACATCGTTCTTAAAGCAGGTTATACCGATATAACCAACCTAATACAGTGACCTAACTTTTCATTTGATTAGCAGTATAGTAAACATCAGCATAATACTAAGTTATGAATCATGAAAGTGAATTAAGTCAGTTTTTTAACTTTTATAGATTTATACAAAGGCTAGTTTAAATCTTAAGTCTCGTTCCTAACTTAGTTTGGACAACGAGAAAGGCTATTACTGTGTTTATACAGTATCATAAGTAACAAAATTAAACACTTTAGAGAAAAACCGTCAGCATTTATATGTCTTAAAGTGTTGTTGGTTTTAACATGCAACTAGTGTTATTTCCTAATTATATATATTATAAACACAAACAATTTGGTTGCTAGTTTATAAATACATGAAAACTTGCTATCACAGTGTTCTGTACATACTTACCTATCGATACTTTCAATAGTGATAGTAATATTTGGTTAGTTCATTAACGTAAGAAGAAACAAAAGCACTAGTACATAAACAAGAATTTCACATGTTAGCGTTTATCCATTAACATATCTAGTTTTTTGTATAAGTTTACGTGTGTTAGGATTTACGTGTTAACATACCAAGGTGTCCCATATGAGTGTTTCATATTACCAGTTTCTTTCGCGTATTAGTACTCACATGTTAAAACTTCTGACTATACAAAATTGTTTCTTGTATTTACATGTGTAAACATCAGTGTTTCCTTTCTTATTTCGTTCCAATAATTACAATCTATTCATGAAATTGTTTGTTGTATTTTAGGTTCACGAATGAGACACCTTTACGTGCTCCGTGTGGCTTGTAGATGAACGCGCGCCGCTCCGGGCGTCCTTGCTGGTAGTTGATCACTGTCAAGCCATATTCGCCACGTTGTATCAAGGCGTTAGTTAGGCGCTCAGTGGAGACCGACAGGCCGGCTTATCAAGAAACACAAGTGTTGGAGAGGCGTCGAGCCACCGACAGCATGTAGGGTGAGCCACCGGTACCACAACACCGCTGACGAAAATTTGCTCTGACAAGGTTTGCCGCGCGTGAACGAACGTGGCGACCACTGAGAGGACAACCTTGTTTTTGTTTTTTTTAAACAGAATTATCGGTTAGCAGCAACGCAGGAGATGAGTAATAAACGCAAGAGGCACATGTGGCGTTCTGTAGAAAAGATTTTTTTCTATAAAACTTTGGTAAACTAATTAATGACATCTACAGATAAAATGTTACAGCGTTCAAAGGTTCCGATTCTGGAACTAAGTTAGAATGATGTAATTACTCGTCATTTATATCTGCACGTTTTTTTAATTTGTTGAATATTTTAAAATGAGTTTTGATTTCCACGAGTGTTTCATAAGCACTGCACACTATTACTAGTTTTTTAGACAATACTTAGGGATAGAAAACAATAGATATATATAACGTGTTGGAAGATTAAAAATATGTTATGGGCAAGGTTCAATTTTTTACAAGTGTCACAAAATCATAATCAAGTCAATTCAGGTCAGAGTTCATAGTTAATGTCAGAGGTCAAAATAATATAAAAGTCACCAGGTCAGTATAATTACAATTGTAAAGCGTGTGAACTTGAACGTTATATATATATTACTGTGGTTAACACAAATTTATTATGAAATTATGTGTAGAAAACGATATTTATAGACCTCGACCTGGTCAACATATACAAGTTTGACATAGTTTATTAAAGTTAATAAAGGTGTACATCTGTAACATCATACATGTGATCAGTGGGATTTTGCTAGACGAGTCTTGAGTAAGTTTAACTAATAGTATAATTTGCCAATACGTGTTTCAATATTTAATGAATGCATAGAAAACTAGTAATATAGCCAATCGTGATTTATTCAAACTTCCTTTCAAGCTATTTAGTTAATTTTAAAAGTTATCGTAGAAAATAATAAGGAAATACAACCATTTCCGCTCAGACGTTACATAGGTATGTTAAAAGAGATATATTATCACATTGATAAGTCCCAATAGCACAAAACTGATAGAAACACATATATGACAGTAAATACCATTTATGAAGTTTCTCAATCTGAAAGCTTTTAAAAGCCATTATGTGATTCCTTGAGGAAATCTTACGATTTATTTTACTGTTTTTGTCAGCTTTTGCATGATTTTGATCTCTGCATACTCTCTCTTACAAACATAGATACGTGTATGCATTTATTTAAATAAATAAGAAAGAAACTATTTTGAATTTTGTTATTTTATTCAAATTTGGGAATGAAAAACGAATAGAGCTTTCAAAACTCCATTTTTCTGCTCTCCAGTTTCCTAAAACTAACAATTTCCCTCTATCTTTCAGTACAACTCTCTACACCATTCCTAATTCTAGGTACACTAATGGGTTTGGTTTGTTTTGAATTTTAAACAAAGCTACACAAGGGCTATCTGCACTAACCATCCCTAATTTAGCAGTATAAGATTGGAGGGAAGGCAGAAAATCATCACCACCCACCATCAACTTTTGCTCTACTCTTTTACTAATGAATAGTGGGATTCACTATCACTTTATAATGCCCCTACGGCTGAAAGGACGAGCATGTTTGGTGTGACGGGTTCAAACCCATGACCCTCAGCTTATGAGTCGAGTGCCTTAATGACATGGCCATGCCGGGCCTACACTAATAAGTAAGTTTAAAAACTATTTTATTTTAGTTAAAATTGTACGCTATATGAAAGTTCATATTTCAACAAATTGCGGATTATATCCGTTTTTTGAAATTACCATCAATGATTTTAAGGCAAATGTACTAATAATTATGAAAATATATGTCATTTGTATTCATAACTTCAGGTTGGTTTATTAATAAATGATTTATTTTAATAAAACATTTTATCTGGTATTATTTATGGTATATTACATGATTTGTAAAAATACCTAATAACCCAGAAGCATTTTAAGAATATGTATCTTCGTTTTCGAGAATATGGCTGAAACTTTATCTCATATATGATGATTCACACGTGCTCTAAGTAAGATATGTGTGTTTTCTTATAGCTAAGCCATATCAGGCTATCTGCTGTGTCCACTGAGGGTAATAGAAACCTTGATTTTATTTTTGTAAATCTATAGACTTACCGCTGTCACAACGGGGACAAGTAAGATATAAAGATACAATGGTTTCAAGCTAACCCAAGCATTTGTCGCACGTTATATTACTAGAAACAATACAGAGAAAATGCATGCGGCTGGAAACGAGACAAGTGGAATGTTACTTTTGTTGTCCAAACATAAGTGAATTGTAATCTATAAAAATATATTAGAATGTAAAATTAATAAGGAGTTAACTCGTCAACCAATATTAGGTTAATTAACCAATTTTAAAGCACTACATTTTTGTAGCCGTGGGTCTTTAACTAATTAAATTTCATTGATAGTAACTAGATTATTGGGTGATTGGTAGAATTATTTGCTAAACGGCTTAAGCTTTGGACCTTCAGACCTCTTGCTAATACTAATATGCATATCATCTAGCCGGATTGGGATTTAGGCTTATTTTGACTTAGAAGAGTCAAATATAATTATGACTTATTTCTCCTTCCTGAACAGCTGAGCCATTTGATTTTATGTTGTAGTTTTGGTTATTCAGGAAAAAAATGCTTATGCTATTAATGCACGAAGATCAAAGTTTGTACTTAACTGTCCAAGTATGTACTCTAATCCTTTCGAGGGTCATATTAGTTGCAAGTAATACTGTTAGTACTCACTGTATTCTACTCATTTGGTTTGTGTGAAAGTCCTACACATGGTAAACAGTTCCAATGATAATCATACACTTTTCACTTGACTAAATACCTAGAAAAGTATGGCACATGTGAAACTCTTTTACTAAAGAACTATTGACTGGGGAGGGGAACTTAGAACTATTCTCATCATATATTCCATATCGTTCTATTGCGTTGAGGAGCTCATTGTTTGTTTATATTTTTCTTGAAGTTATCAGTGAGTATTGTAGGAGTCGGTCATGTATCGTTTGTAAATTTGTGTATTTGTATTCTATTACTGGTTGCGCTTCTGTATATAGCATATGTCTTAATAACGTTTTTTAGCTGATGTTCGTCTCTTTTTCCCTGTCAGACAATTAGAATAGTTCGTACATTGCAAGACTTTAGTTAAGATTTAATGTTTGTGCTAGACCCACTTTAATTTGGAGAGCGGTATGCTGCTGACTTACAACGCTAAAAACTGAGATTCATTACCTCTGGTAGGCAGGACACAGATAGCCCATTACGCAAATTGTGATTACGTAAAAACAAACAAAATTAATTTAGATCCGTAGTTTAAACTTAAACATTTTGCAGATGAAGCAGTCTGAAGACATGTTCTAAGTTGGTATGACTCTCGTGGATATCTACTGGTTTTACCGTTAGCTAATGTTCTTAATAGAACAGTTTGTGTTTAAAGAATATTTATTTTTATTATAAACTTTTGGTAATATTCAACTATTATTTTTAAATGAGATTGTAGACGTTGATATAGTTATAAACTTAAATGTCGCCCTAACAATGTATTCACTTAAAGGGCGGGGGTTGGTTGGTGCAAGTATTGTCCTTTGATTTCTCGGTTACTTCGTGTAACGCCTCCAGCTTCAACAGATGTTGACTTTGTTGTTTTCATTCAAAACTACAATTGACTTAGGTTTTTGTGGATTTTCTGGTTTTGTGCTTGAAGTGGAAGTACTTGTTTGCTGTGACAAGAAGGCGACTCCTCGCGCACAGCAAGGAACAAAACTAGGGTAGAGCGCGTGAATTCCATCAATTACCGGTACAACGCGCCTATTCAACTATCTCAAAAGGTGACTGTTGATATAGGTGGCGTGAATGGCAGGAACTCGTGAAAAATGGCGGTCAATAATTCCGGGAATAAGGGCGCGAGAAAGATAGATGCTCCGTGACAAAAGAATCACGACTTTCCCTGCTTCCTCAGTCCCGGCAGAGGAAATAGAACCACCCGTGCTTTGAACTAGTTATATTGGCCTGGCCACTTGACTCCAACTCCGTGGGGCGTTTATCATTCTCCTCAAGTCATGACCAAAACAGCTAGTTAAAAGTTACGATCATCCAAGACATCATTACTTGCTTTCTTAAGGAGTGAAAAATATACATTTCGAAGAAGCTGTATATTAACTCTTTTTGTAAAAGTGACAGATATTCTATATAGTTCTTTATATCTAAGTATTAAAGGCTGTATGCCAGCTCTCTCTATTATATATATATATATATATATGACAGAGGTTGTATGTTAATTGTATACAGAGATGGCTGAGACTGTATGCTAGATTTATATATATATATATATAGATGACAAAGAATGAATATCATTTTATATATATAGAAGAGCAAATTAGCTTCAAGCTTAACATAAGTTATAATACAATTCCAACTTCGACTCAAACTTACAAGACTGAGGTTTCATGCCTAGTCACTTCCATTAAGGATAACAATGAAATATAGCAATCAATTGTCCTTTGCAGTCATTGAAATTGGATGAAATACAAATGGAAATTAATAGGTCTATATATATATTTACATATATGGGACGAGTACTGCAGACAGTATATATATATATATATAACAGCTGCAGTACTCATCCTGTGGACGGAAGTTATATAAATTCATGATTACTGAAAGGTTATCTTTAGAGATGAAAAGTTGTTTCCCTTACATGTAATTGTAAAAAAAAAAAAAACGCCCATAGAAACTCTAAAACACGAAATGTGAAAACGAGAGTTTTCATATATTTTTCAATGAACCGGATAAACATTCATGTTAAATTTAGTGAAAATACAGAAAAAGGATGTACGTATCTGCACATGGACACAACGAACCACTATACCAAATTTGGTGAAAATTCAGCTAAAGGAGTCGAAGCTGTGGTAAACACTACAAAATACAAAACGGAAAATTTGTGTGTACTCCTGCATGGACCTAATGATTCTGTACAACAATTTTATAGAAGTTCCATCCACACCCTGCGAAGTTGTTACATAACCGAACAACAGACAAGACTATTATATTTATATTAGTATATTTGGTGTAAGAGCCAATAACACCAAATGTCAATACAAAAGACTCAAGGGAATAATGTAACGGAAACGTGCACAATGCTGGCAACAAATCACATTATTTTATATTAGATTTAGGTGTTCTTACATCCAACACTTGTGTGTATCTGCGTTCAAATGAATTTGATAATGAACCAGAAACGTTATGAACAATGTGCAAATTTAGAAATAAATAAATTCTAGTATATTAACATGTCTTTAAGTCACTTCTAAAGTACTCATTTAAGAACTGGTAGGATTACTGGCGTTAAAGTGGTAAGGATACAAAACCTAACGGATGTGCAAACTTGTAATACAGGAAGAAGGTAATACAGTTATAGAAATTAAGCAAGATGAAGGTAGTGTCATAAGTACGGTAGTATGTACAATAGAAACAGGTCAGTTGTAATGTAGCAATTAAAATATTAAACATGCTGCAAAAATTATGTAAAATAAATTTTGTAGGCATTTTACACACATTGTTGAGTAGTGAACAAACCAACTGCAGGGTAACAAGCCAACAAAACAGCTGAGAAAATCAGTAGAGTAAGAATAAACATTTATAAAACAAGAAAATTGTGAATTAACTGGCTGATTGACTGACTGACTAACGATGTCAAAATGGTACAGCTCTCTCCTGCTTTCACCTTATGCAAATCTAAATGCACGTAATTGAGTTAAGCTACTAGACAACAAAAAGTAGTGACAATAACCTTTTTACAACACTACCAACGAGCCAACAATACACTACCTGCCATATTCTCTAAATATGAGAAAGCTCTGTGAGTTACCATATAACTAGTTATCCTCACATTTGGTGCTGTTGCACGATTCCTTATGCACACGCACTAGGTGATAGCCTACAGTTGTATCAGCTAGATAGCAAAACAAAAACAACTTGGACCAAGTAGATTCTCTAAAGCTAGGATCTCACTATAAACTAATCTTTAAAAGCAAGATTTTTATTGGTATACATTTGAGTCGAGGAATTTGTGTTAGACAAAACTATTATTTCATATCACTCAGTGTTTCAGTATGACTCCACTTGGTTCGAGTGCTCTGGACTGAAAACAAGAATGATAAGCTATATAGTTTACCTTTGCATTGTATACAAACTAAGGATTACCTATTGACGTCTAAGGTGATACTTAAAACAGTGCAATGTTTTAAATATGCCTTTCAAGAAAACAAAACGAAAGTCAAGGAGAAAATCTAATGTTTATAACCTTAAAAAAGTATTTGTCTCAGTAAAGAAAACATTACTGGAAGAATAGAGATAAAGATAGAAAAGGTAATGCTAAATATGCGAAACTAGGTTTAAATATTAATCCAGCGATAGAAAAAAGCTGCCATCTTGGATAGATGAAAGAAAAACTGTAGCAGATGGATAAATTCCTTTGTGGTTGCACCATGTCAAAAAACCACTAATTGTTCTAATGTTTTCATGCCCATTCTTACCTTGTTTTGTTACTTTTTGGTGCTCCCATTCCATTTTTATTAATTTTTACACTTATTTTTTTAACACTTGTAGCTATAAATGTTACCAAGAGGAAGTTGATATAGGTATAGAGATTAAACAAGATTAAGGTAATATGGGTACACAGGTTAACCAATTGGAATATAGTATAGATACACAGGATATTCATGTGCAATACAGTATATGTACACTGGCTAGATTACTGGAATATAGTATAGCTACACAGGCTAGTCAAGTGAAATATAGTATAAGAGCTTCTGAACTAAAGTGTACTGGTATAAATACACAGAGAGCCAATAGTTGAGTACAAATATAGATATATACGATTATCACTGAGAAATAGTAAGATAGAAACGTAAAGTATCACAGACTAATCAAATGACAAGTAGTATTATAGATATACAAATCACTCACTTAACAATCAGTGGTGTAAATACGCAGATTTGTAGACTGATCGCGTTTGATACTTATTAATAAAAAAAGTCATTCACCTTGTATGCTGTTTGGGGAGTAGCTTAAGTTTCTCTGTCATGTATTTTGCGTAAGAAAAATGTCAGCAAAGCAACGTTTTCTTGTTTAAACATCAGGATGTAACCACGTACACGAAACTATGTAAAGTCAAAATACTTTACATGAAACATGTTAGTTATTCAGTAGTTCTATACAAAGCAGGCCAGTTGTTCTTCATTCATGTCAGTTACTCATCAGTTATATCAAATATGTAATTGTTTTTTCAGTTATACTAAACACGTCAATGTTTTAATCAGTTACATATATAACTAAACATTTCAGTTATTTATTAGACATACAAAAATATGTTAGTTATCCACCAGAATTATATCAGATACGAAATTTTGTGAACAAGGTCATACTAAACACGTTAATTATTCATCAAAATTATGCAAAATGTGCAAGTTATTCATCGAAGTTATACTAAACACATCCAGTTTTTTTTATCAGAGCTATATCAAATACTTGCGATCACAACATCAGTTATAATAAAACACACGCTGCGGTCTTAGAATATGTTATAATAAAACATATGCTGCTATCACAACACCTATTGTAATGAAGTTTAAGCAGCGGTCACAACGCTTGTTATAATGAAGTATATGCTGCGATTACAACACCGGTTATAATGAAGCAAACGTTGCGGTCACAATAACTGTTATAATGAAGCGCATGCTTCGATCACAACACCGGTTATAGTAAAGCAGATGCTGCGGTCACAAAACATGTTATAATGAAGCATATGCTTCGATCACAGCACCTCTTATAATGAAGCTTACGATGCGGTCACAAAACATGTTATAATGAAGTACATAAGTTATTATATTAGAAAAAGACAAAATAAATTCTCTAGGTCACAACCTTGAAAAATATTAATGGCAGTGAGTCCTCATCAACTGTGAATTACTAATGGGTCAAAGGTTAAACGACAAACTGTTTAAAATGATTCCTAAACAAAAGTTGCACACTGAATCAGACTCTAAAGGCTTTATTGGATTGCTAATGCTTGCTTACTACCAAAACGCGTGGATATGAATAATCAATAACTGGTATGGCAACCATATTGGAAGCTAATAAAACTTCGTCCAAAAGTGTCACAGAGCTGATATATTACCACTTAAGTGAAACGTTTTTTCTCATTTTCGCAACGAAAAGTTCAATAGAGTCTTGTTGAAAGTACTTTAATTATACCTTGTGTCTAACATGTCTTACCTTCATTATCTACGTACTATTGCAAACCACAGTTATTACAGCGAGACAACATTCAAAAGCATGACTAAGCAACATGTTTATCCTTACAAAAGCCTAAATGATAGAGAGTTGAAAATTTACTAAGCTTTATCACTTGACAACGATATAATCGTCTATGTCAAGATGTGACATAAGATGGAGCGTAAAAACGAACGTATTTTCATCCTATGTAACAAAAACGCCAAATTTAAGGTTGTACGTACAAAATTGGGTGATGTGTGTAGAGATATATTGTTGTGTCTAAAGTAGATGAAATTTCTTTTGTCTTTTTATTTCGTTTTGTAGAAGTTGAGGTTATAATTGTACCTTTCATAAAGCAAGTGCTATAAAGTGTTATTTTACAACTACGATGATTGATTCCCTCCCTGTTAGCCAGAGTTTTCTGAAAATTTTTAACGTAAAGAAAACAACAACAGGTTTTATATCCGCTGTATTAGAGAAAAGTATCCAGCTCATCGCGTGCCTTTACGAATAACAACGGAAAAAAATACAATGTTTAATTTTTCTATATACTTGCTATACGGTGTTTTTGTGACTAGAAGCTACTCGTTTGACCACGGCTGTAGGCAACACATGGATATGCACCTTCAGTCAATGTCGTTACACATAAACGAATAAATTAGTAGCAAATATTTAACCATTAATTTTATTTCTTGTGTATTATTTATGTAAATAAGTCTTCCGTACAGAAAGAACTGTCTATGGTTATCATTAGGGTAATTTCTGTATTTTAAATCACAAGTGGTGTAGTGATATTTTAGATAAATAACTCTATCAGCAAAACGTTTAACACGAAATCATAAACATAAATTACACAAAGAATAGGAAAGAATGATGTTAAGTAATTTAAGTAAAACAAAGACAAAGTAAATTTGCATCTCAAACATTATGAAAGGAACTACTTTAAACTCGTAATAAATACAACCATCGTCATCATATGAGTATATGAAATATTTCTCTCTATATGTATAATTTAGCTACGATTTTGGAATCTATAACTCAGAATCATTGAACATACTGTTGTTTGCCAAAAGATATAATTATGTTATCCATTTAATTGAAAATGTAAGTTAAATTATTTGTTTTTCACAGCATGACACTCGTGCATCGAACGAAAATCAAACTACAGGTGAGATATTTTAAAACCACTTTGATGGCACAACCTTTAAACACGTACATAAACTCCGATTCCCAAATAGAAAACATTCAAAACTTAAAGTTCTGATACTATTATATGTATATATTTAACATATTTTAGTTTCTCACGGGAAGGAATATCAGAATCATTGTTTTACCTCCCTGTCTGTTTCGGGTTGAAAACTGACACGTATTACTTTCAAATTATGTTATGCGATTAATAATCCTCTTAAATACTAATAATTTTTTACAGTATGTTGTGGTGTTCAGTTTAATACTTGCATATATACTTTATATTATCAGAAATGTGTTTTGTTCAAATTTATCTTATAGCTGGTTGATTGATTTGAAGCAAAGACACATTGGATTATCTGCCGTGTCCGCCGCGAGGAATCGAACCCAGAATTTAGCGTTGCGAGTCTCTAGACTTATTGCTGTCTCATCGGGAACGTACATTTTAATCAATTTTATCCTCTGAGATATTCATACTACTGAATACATGCATTCTGAGCGTTAATTTATTTCTATTATGTGATTAAATAGTGACAAATCTAAAATGTTATATATTTTGTTACTTCACATAAATGTGTTAATGTGAAATGTATGATGATAATTAATTATTTAATAAATACTCAGTAGCTCAAACACTTTAGAAAAATGTTGTTGTTTTTTTGTCATTAAGACCCTATTTATAAGAATATTGATTTTATTGTACTGCCTCCCCTCCAGTGACTCAGCGTATGTCTGCGGACTTACAACGCTAAAATCCGGGTTTAAATACCCATGGTGGGCAGAGCACAGATAGCCCATTGAGTAGCTTTGTGCTTAATTCAAAACAAATAATTATTTTACTTTTTTAACAAACTCCTTTCCCAATAACATAGTAGTAAGTCCCAACACTTTTACCGTTATAACTCAGGTTTCGCATATTGCTCACTGTGTAGCTTTTCGTTTAATTAACAAAACACAATTTTTAGACCAAATTTCTAGTGTTTAATGTTGTGTTATCTTTCGTCATATGGCTTTATTTGAGGATAATTATGAAGTACTTAAGTAAATGATTACAAACATTAAGTTAGTGTGTTCTTACTAGCCATTTACTAAGGGGTGGTCTACTAAATATTAACTAAGATGTCATCATATGTTCTAAAAGAAACCATAGTAACAGAACTAGGTAGTTTTGAAGAGCAGAAATTAATTTTTTTTTATAAATCTTATTTGCGGATATATAAAGATCTTTACTCATGTTTAAACATCTATGAGTATGGTCACGGTGTGATTTATATTCAAGACCTGTTCTGCACATGCGTAACGACAACTGTAATTTGTGTCATGAAAACACAATATTTCGTGATAATCACATAGTCACATATATTACACGAGTAATGGTATTTACGGTCTATTTGATACACTTATCTATGCTTTAAAAATATTTTAAATGCGAAACGATAGATGTGGCGAGAATCTATCTTGCAAAGCGAAGGAATAACAACAGAGTGGTTAATAGATATACAATCACAGAAAAGCCGGTCTTACAACGTAAACATACTGTCACAGCTTGGTTTGGTTTAGTTTGTTTTTGAATTTCTCGCAAAGCTACACAGGGTCTGACTGCACTAGCTGTCCCTAGTTTAGCAGTATAAGACTAGAAGGAAGACAGCTAGTCATCACAACCCACCGCCAACTCTTGGGCTACTCTTTTATCAACGAATAGTGGAATTGACCGTCACTATTTTAACGCCCCCACGGCTGAAAGGACGAGCATGTTAGGTGTGACCGGGACTCGAACCTGCGATCCTAAGATTACCAGTCGAATGCCTTAACCACCTGGCCATGCCGAGCCTTACAGTCACTGTTGAGGTTTTTTATATGCCATATCAAATTTTTCTTTATTTTACAGAAAACTAAATATAGTCTCAGACTATTATAGATGCGAAACACAGTCACCTTATTCAGACACATATAGAAGGATAGTCAGTCACAAATGGCCTAAAACAAGTTGAGTCATACTTACAGACAGTTTTACATTTAAGTTAACTGTTAGTACTTATAAATGTTATGTACTTTAGATATATTTTGAATCTATAAATTAACTCTCAGGACTATGTGCTATTGATTAATTTCATATGCATTCTCAGTGTTTTCATGAGAAACCTATCACTTTATCAGTAAAATACGAAAAATAAGCATCATATGAGAAACGATTTGTACCGTGTGAGCGTTATAATGTGACAGCCAATCCCACTATTCGTCGGTAAAAGAGTAGCCCAAGAGTTGGCGATGGGTGATGATGACTAGCTGCCTTCCCTCTAGTCTTACACTGCAAAATTAGAGACGGCTAGCGCAGATAGCCCTCCTGTAGATATGTGCGAAATTGAAAAACAAACAAACGATTTTTAATTGGAAGATGTAACTGTTGTCATCTTTAAATAAGGATTTAAATTATTATCTGTTCAAGAGAAAACTAAAAGAAATTTCGAGGTAAACAATACATTCAGTATCTGAGATACAGTGATAGTAATAGAGAGTGTACTTTACTGGAGTTGATAAAGAAGTTTTTCCCACATTATTAAACTAAAAAAAGTTTCATCTTGACCTTTGATTTTGATTTTTACCCTTGGATACGACTTACTTTTCATCAGCGTCTTTCAGAAATAGTAACGTATATTTTCGATTAAGTTATTGATCCTTTTAAGGATAACTAATTTTTTTTAAAAAAGAAAAAACCTCAATGGAATTATATTCATTCCATATTATTCCAAATACGATGAATTTCCTGAGCTTTTCGGAGATTTTTATGCTGACTTTGCACACTAGCCTCTAAATCAACAATTGAAACTGCCAGGCTTGTCGAACAAATTTGCTCGCCTCAGGTACAGAAGCATGGATTGTCGAAACAAAGAGAGAAGTTCGTCCATTAGATTAGCCACACGAGCGTCTTGGGGAAATGGACAACGAACTATGGCTGCTGCTGTTAACTTTGCTATCGGAAATCTGATGCCCTTTTGTTATCCTAGCCCATTACTCCGGAAATTGAAGGAAAGGCCTGGTGGAGATCAAGTTTCCTCCGTCGTATAGATGCTCAAGTACTTGAGTCCGAACAATGGATGTAAGAGGTACGTGCCTGTGTTTGCGGCCTAAATGGGATTACTGTAAAAGCCTCAAATAAGGTTCGAGATTGTAGAAAACTACTGAATATGTGTGAAGTGCAGTTATAGTTTCTGATATTGTAACACAACGTGAAGATATCATATCTATACCAAAATGTATCTTATTGATACATGTCTTTTATAGGAATAGAAAATACAGAAATGTAATTTTTTTCACAATATTCTGTATTTCACTTTCAAAACTTTCGCAGCACCTAAAATCGAATGCCACGTGTCAGAAATCGACAATCTTGTTTATCTCATGATAACTAGTTTAAACATAAAAATTCTAGGTGAAAAAGTTTATAAAGGAAGTTTACGAACTTGTAAAAACGGAAATGTGAAAGGGTTATTTATTTGTTAGTTGTTTTGAATTTCGCGCAAAGCTACTCGCGGGCTATCTGCGCTAGCCGTCCCTAATTTAGCAGTGTAAGATTAAAGGGAAGGCAGCTAGTCATCACCACCCACCGCTAACTCTTGAGCTACTCTTTTACCAACGAATAGTGGGATTGACCGTTACATTATAACGCCCTAACGGCTGAAAGGGCGAGCATGTTTGGTGCGACCGGGATTCGAAACCGCGAATCTCGGATTACGAGTCGAACGCCTAACACACTTGGCCATGCCGAGCCATGTGAAAGGGAGTTGTTAATTTTTTTTTCTTGAAATTAGCAGAGTAAAATCTTAATCATTGAATATTTTTTCTAGACTGTTCATATTAAATAGCTTTATAACTGATTAAGTGACGTAACTGCTCATAAATTATGACTTTGTAACCGCAAAAGTATAAATAAATAGGTAAAGGCCCTACAGAAGTTAGTAAAATAAAATAAATGTAACCTACAAAAATTTTAGAGCTTTGGAACTTTTCTAATATTTTTCGAAGAATCTTTGGCATACTTTATTTAATGTCCATGTTTAAATGTCAACCCATTAAAACAAATAATTACGATAAATATTTGTTTATGAAATAAAAATTGATTGTTGAAATAAATGTAAACAATGTGATTTTTTTAACAGTTTTTATAAATATATATATATGTATATCACTAACTATAAATGGCTTAGTGACATTGTTACTCTGTGATGAATGCTTTCACATCCTTTTTTTCGGTAATGCTCAACAATATACATAGTCGCCTAGCAATAAAACTGTCGACTGATTGTTTTTAGGCCAACTATGGTGTTATGTTCAACGCCATATATTCATGTTGATTTGTCAGAAACGTTTATTTATTTTTATTTATGTTTAGATAATTTCGGTAATATAACAGCTGAATGGTTTAATTCAGACGTTTCATGACATTGAGTTGTACCTAAAAGCAAAATATTTACCAAGTAGTATTTCAACTAAGCCTTACGTAACGTTTGTGTAGCCCCAAAGGCACAGCGGTATGTCTGGGGACTTGCAACGCTAGAAAGATGTTTTCGATACCTGTGGTGGGCAGAGCACAGATAACCCATTGTATAGCTTTGAGCTTAACTTCAAATAAACAAGCGTTTGTGTATTAGGCCAAATGCTTAAATTATACTATAAATAGGCCTAATATTACTAACGGCGCAGTGTTAGTATTTAAAAGTCTTAAATGGTGAATAAACACTAATTAATGAAAAATTATTTTGATATTTTAACACATG
Organism: Tachypleus tridentatus; assembly: GCF_004210375.1. Classification (NCBI taxonomy): domain Eukaryota; kingdom Metazoa; phylum Arthropoda; class Merostomata; order Xiphosura; family Limulidae; genus Tachypleus; species Tachypleus tridentatus. The sequence goes on along the minus strand of NC_134832.1, from coordinate 85,920,122 downwards.
TATTACTTATTTGGCCTAAACACGTAAAGAAAAACCAAAGTTTATAGCTACCAAATTTTTCTTTTTATTCTTTGCTCAGTCGAGAGAGCTGAAAACTGTTCTACTTCCTCAAATGGAATACAATGAAGAAACTTAAAGAGTGCTATTTAAATCTCCTTGTAGGTGCGCACGTACTGTTGTTGTTTCATTTTTCTGCGTAGTTTTTATGAAAGAAATGTAGTGATTAAAGAATCACTGAGGGACTGATGAAATTATTGAAGAAGGGTGTCTTTGAAGGTATAAACAAATTAATTTTAATTATATAATTTTCATTAGCGTTCAACAACGGTTGTTCAATATTTTCGATAAGCTTTTATAGTAGTATAACTTGTGTGTTATAATAGCAAAGCCACATCGGGCTATTTCCTTGTCCAGCGAGGGGAATGGAACCCCTGATTTTAGCGTTATAAATCCGTAGACTTATCGCCGTACCAACGGGGACTTATAGTTGTGTATATATATAATATTTATTTTATATAAACATACTTAATACTTTATAAAAATAAACATTAATAAAAAATAAAATATTTTTATGTGAGGCTAGACTTAACGATTGCAACACTGGTAAAAAGGGTCTTTTGAACTGAATATATTAATATTAAATATAAAATCTAATGTCTTTTCATAAAACATTGAAATGGCGTCGTGATGTGTGGGAGCCGTAAAATGAAAGTTCATAAAACACCTCGTAAGAATACTAATTAACTTACATCAGAAGATTTTGATCAATATTATGTTTCCCAAGAAATGTTCTTTTTTAAAAGAGAAAACAGAAGAAAACAAATAAAGCTTTTTGATTTAAAATTTTTTTAAATCCTTTAAACAACGCCATTTAAGTGCAGATATAATCACATTTCTTAATAAATTTAAATCGAACTAAAACGTCTAAACTACAACCATTTTTGTTGTTCCGGTTTGGTAAATAATTGCATCGTACATACAGATTCCAATTTGATTAGCACTGTTAATATATTTGCACTTAGCTTATATTTTCTGTTGTTTTTTCTATAGGCGTATTTACCTTTTTTGATTAACTAAAAATTCTAATTAACATCAACAACATTATCGACTCCTTTTCCACCTACATTTGGCTATATGTAATCATAAAAAATCTACTTGACCTTAAACAACTTAAGGTTTTGTAACTCCTATAATCGTTTGTAAAGAAGCATGATAGACATTCCTTTCTAGAAAAGTTTCATAACCGAAATCTCTCCCCCCCAGTGGTACAACGGTATGTATACAGACTTACAACGCTAGAAACCGGGTTTCGATATCCGTGATGGGCAGAACACAGATAGCCAGGTCATTGTGTAACTTCGTGTTTAACTTCAAACAAAGAAACAAAAACAAACTATTGATTGATATTTTTATCTTAAAATCTAATGTGTCCAAAGCTTCAGAAGAAAAAATTCGTTAGGTTTTAGTTTTAATGGAACATTTACTTACAAGGCATCACAATGGAACAGCGACATATTTTGGGACTTACAACGCTAGAAACCGTATTTATATCTGTGGTGAGCAGGGCACGACACGGACAGTCTATGTAGCTTCGTGTTCATCTTCAAACAAACAAATAAGTTATAAGTTTATATATTTTTTTAATGTGTTGATGCAAAAAGTGTATGAGTTTAGGTTAAATTAATGTGAGCAGAAATAAAGAGAAATCACAAAAATCTGGTGTATTGTTAAGAAACTATAAATAATCCAATTTTGAAGGACTTATTATTGTAATAATATAAACTTATAAATATTATAAAGTATGTTATGTTTTATAAAAGTGAGTAAATCTTATCTTATCTTACGTCATTATACACGTAATGTATTATATCTAAAACTCGTAGTTTAATAGTTAAGCTGTATCATTCAAAAAAATAAATTCTACTGCACGTTTTGAATATCAAATACAGAATAAAGCATTATATTTTTTGATATCTACCAGAGAAACAGTGAGATAGAGAAATATAGGTCCGTCTCATTAGCAGAAATACACTACCGATAAATAGAAAACGAGTTTTTCAGGTTTTATTAACTTTGAACTTTCAAAACAAATAATGCATTTCCTTAACTTTTACTTGAACATGTATATATTCTGTAGAAAGAGGAACTTTTATAAATGTTCATTTATACATTATTCACACAACATAGGATATAAACAGTAGTAATGTACTGTGGACTTTCAAGCTGTTCATACAATAATAAATTATCAACGTAATATACCTCCAGAATAATAAGAATAGTAACATATATTTATTCCATGTAGTTTATCACCGAAAATAAAATAAATAAAACAATTCACAAAATCAAGCAAAGCAAAGAATGTGAGCTGTATGTTGCTGAAGTTAAACTTCTGCGCATACGTTGGCTGTCATGCTGTTTAATGCAACGTAGCTCGCATGGTTTTAATAATAGGTGAAAGCAACGTCACTACAGAAAACAGAATACTGGAAGTACAAGGTTAGGCATGCAGATTTTGTGTAGCTTGACATGATTGAAACTAGACATGCAGAGCTATCGTAGTATAAGTTGAGAATGCTGCTGCAAAGCAAATAAACATACAATAAACAAATGGTAAAGTATTAACAATAAAATCAATAATAATTAAGAACATAAAATACACATTTCACTGTTTAATGCTATCACCACATATTTAGCTTCCTGACTGGTCATACAGTGCATAATTTGCATGCCCTGACTGTTTACTAAACAGAGATACAATAAATCTGTTAGTTCACATAACTACAACATATACCACTATTCTATTATTTTGCCAATCTGAGGAGAATGGTAGAAAGAGGTATAGTCCACGTAATTTTGTGCTTGTTTTTTAGACTAAATTAGTGGTGAAAGAGAGTTAATTCTTTTTTTGGATTTTAATATTAAGCATTGTTCCAAATGTATTAATAAACAGAACACAGAGATGAACCTGAATGCTGAACAATTGCCACCCCTCAGTTTTACAAATGATTCTGAACCTCATTTCGAATATTTTAATGTTGATGACAGTTGCTAACTATACTGTAACAGAAGAATCTCTACTGATAAGGAATAATGAAATGAATTATAGTAACGTTAATAAAGATATGAAATGAACAGAAAAGTACTAATTGTAAAGCAAAGATTTAGTAAAGTTAAACTGTAGCTAAACCTTTATGATGGTTATTGTAACTCAAGTATAGAAAATGTGGAATTACCATCTGTTGACACAAATGAATTAGTTATTGTAAAAGCAAGATAGTTGGTCCAAATGGCCACGTAGGAAAATTAATATATTATAGTTTAGCAATAAAATATATATCTGATATTGATGTACTCTTAAACCAGACAAGAAAAAAACATAATCAGATAAAGAGAATTCAGTTAAACACTGATTTTGGTTATGACAAAGACTACGTTACTTAATTTAGAGAACTTAGCAAATGTAGTTACAATATCGGGCTTAAATTATCAGTTCTGATTTAATTAAAGCTTTCTTATCAATAAACGTTAAAGGTGTTTACCGCCCCTATTGATAATATGGTAACATGCCAATTCAGAAATGCGCAGATTAAATTATCTGCATAGCAAAAAAAAATTATAAAGTTATAAGTCATACAGGTATGTGAAGTCAATGTAAGTATGATTTACATCATTGCTTTCCCATTCAAATACATGATGCTTGAGTATTGAAATAAATTCAAAGGGTTAAAGTGAGATTCACAGTGACAATATGTGATATGCAAAGATGTGTTTTGCATTTTCTTAATCATTAAATTCACAAGAGTTGATATTTTAAATCTTAATAGTTGTTTATCTGAAGAGTAAGAATTCAGTTAGAAATTATTCTATTGGAAAAGGTTAAGCTGATTTTGATCCCAAATAAAACAATGTTCTTGGAAACAACGTAATTGTCTACAATGAAATATTCTGAATAGTTCGGAAGGTTACACTTTCACGCTGCTAAATGATTTGTTTGTTTCGAATTTCGCGCAAAACTACACGAGGGCTATATGCACTAGTCGTCCCTAATTTAGCAGTGAAGACTAGAGGGAAGTCAGCTAGTCATCATCACCCACTACCAACTCTTGGGCTACTCTTTTATCAACGAATAGTGATTTTGACTGTCACATTATAACGCCCCAACGGCTGAAAGGGATAGTATGTTTGGTGTGGAGGGGATTCGAATCCGCGATCTTCGGATTACGAGTCGAGTGCCTTAATCACCTGGCCATGCCGGCCGTCCTGAATGAACAGAGAGCGCTCTAATAGTTTATATGGTACTTAAGCTTTTTTCAATATATTCAAATAATTTTTAACACAGCTATGATTAATTCACCAATAAGCTTGTTTTTCATACCATTTGGGACCAGCATAGCAAGATGGGTTTAGGCGTTCGACTCGTAAGCTGAAGGTCGCGGGTTCGAATCCCCGTCTCATTGAATATGTTCACCCTTTCAGCCATGGGGGCGTTATAATGTTACGGTCAATCCCACTATTTGTTGGTAAAAGAGTAGACCAAGAGTTGGCGGTGGGTGATGATGACACACCTCTTTGTGATATTTTGTTTTGTTTTTGTTGTTATTTTAGCTCAAGACCATGCAACTGTCTTCCGCTTAACATAGAATCCTGGTTTGCAGAGTTAAATTTACCGCTGATCTGCTGTAGAAACCAATACCAACTGAAATGTGCTGCGTGATAGAAATTTCCGATTTATTTGCATTTCACAAAACATCTAAATAATAATAGTTGTAATTTATAATATTTTAGCTCTGACAAGACTCAACACGCTATTGAAAAAAACACTTCAAAGAAGCCAACCATCATGCAGCTTGACATTTTTAAGAATTTGAAACCAGAAATTCATTACAAATCACGTTTCAGAAATAACTAAATCCTAGGAGATGGGATTGTAATTTATGTGCTCGAGTAATATTTGCCATACGTTGAGATGAATTTGGCAATGGCATATGATGAAGGGCTTCAGTTGCAAAAAAATATTTTATTAAATCTTAATTAAAGAATTAGCGTTCAAATGTTTATTCAGTGGTTATATATGTGTGTTTTCTTTAAACAGCCTCTTTTGAAGCTGTTCCTTTCAAAATAGTCTCGGAAGTTGGAACCATCGAGTATATCCTTTTGTGGAACGTGATTAGGTTGTTAAGACATTCGTGTGATCTGAAATGCAGATGAACTGATTTTTCAGCTCATTCTGTTGAAACAGCATTAGGCAGAGAAAACTTTACGTCTATACAGTTCGTAACTTCTCACCTTGACAGAAGGTGACACTGATGTTGCATTATTAAAATCAAAGTGTTGAGGAGGTCCTAATGAATTCTTGACCGTTTTCCTGAAAGAATTGTTTGAAGTATGTAATTAATGCCTGGAGTCATTTGTCAGATTCAACGTATATATGAAAAACACATCACACATGCTCGACAGGATTGAAGTTGATAAGTGCGAAAGGCAATACGATCAAGAAATAGATCAACACGTTTTTATCATGATGACACGATAATATGATCTGTTATGCTGAAGTTAAGGTAAGGTGCATAAACTGAGGCAGATGAAAGGGTTATATGATATAATTCCTCTAATGTGTGATATGAATGGTGCAATCTTGCTAAATGTACTGGTTTGTTTATTTTTTCACGGTTATTCTTGCTCATCCACTCGTGATAAAGGTAAAAATTTAAACCTACCATTTGTTGTTTTAGGAATTAATCGATCCTCTCTTAAACTTACATAAAATGATGGTTACCACTAATACCACTCATTACATAAGCCAATCACCTACTTAGACAAATTAAATTTTATTAACTGGAGCTTAATCTATTTTCCAATCTTAATTTGTTTCCTCCTGTTCTATTACCTTCAGAATGTGGCACGTAGAAATCAGAGACCTTTATCCTATCGATTTCTTGGATAATTTTGTATATTCCAATAAGATCATTTCTTACTCTTCTTTTCTCATAACCCTACAATCCCCCGAATGTTCCTGGTAACTTTACTTTGAACCCTTTCCAATGAGTTAATATTCTTTCTTAGATAAGGAGATCGAATCTGTATTTCGTGATCTAGGTGAAGCCTAGCTAGTGATCTGTATATAAAAATAATTATTTCTTATGATTTGTAGTTATTGGGGTTTTAAAAATTAGTTGGCTTGGCATTTTTATACAGTAGGTGTCTGTGTCTTGTTGGCGATAAATTTGAACAATAAACGTATAACATACAATCTAATTGTTTCAGAATAATATATTAAAAATAAGTCAAATAATGTACAAAAATTCCTTACTCTATTTTTTCTACTCTTATCACAATAGTATCTGCGAATAATTCGCTTAAGCTACCCTGTAGATTATAACCGTTGTATCCTGAAATTCAAATAATTGTCTCCTTTTTGTCAAAATCCACACAGAATAAGTTACTTTAGAACACCCTTTGGCAAGACAAAATATTTTCATTATTTCTATTAAATTGTGAAAATCACTTCAAAACATTGCCCGTTATGGCTATTCACTCACACTCCGGCTAACTTCACGTTTTCTAACGTTCATCTGACTGACCATTTATTCAACATTTTCTCTGATTTACTTGATTTCACTGGACTTGCGTTAGGGAGCCACCTACATACAGATATATAGTTTGTTAAATGAGAGCTGTAATTTTCGAAAAATTAAATGAACGATGATCCAACAATATACAGTTAAGGTAATGAGAAACGTTTATTTGGAATTAAGTATAAAGCTACACAATGGGCTGTCTGTGCTCTGCCCCCCACGGGTATCGAAACCTGGGTTTTTGCAGTATGAGTCCAGAGAAATGCCGCTATGCCACTGGGGGACGTAATGAGAAAAATACCAAAGATCTGTGTAACGTGATGTCATCAACATCAGTAAAGCCAAGAGAACAATGTAATTTCAAAACACTACGTACTACGACTCGCACAGAGTAATGCAACCGAACTTGTCATAACTATCAACTTTTAAAAAGTAAATTAAATAATGAATCACCTAATAAACTAAATAATAATTATTAAGCTGAACACTCTTGTATGTCCATTAGTAATCAATATGTCTACAAATACACCCTAAAATTCTATTATATTCAGAATTTACAAAACAGTATTTCTTCTGTGGCTTGAATGATTTGTCCACCATTATGCCAAAATCATTTTCTTCAGGTACGATACTGGGAGGATTTCCAGATATTAATCGTGTTCTCCATATTACTATGGTAACTCAAATGCATTGTCTTGCGCTTAGTGTAATTTAGGGTCATTTACAAATATCTGTACAAGTTACCAAATGATCCAAGTTAATCTTTACTTACAGTTTCAACACCCTCAGGTTATAGACACCATGATTTTAATGTCGCTAATGAACTTTACTAATTTAGTATAAACGTCTATTTCTATGTATTTCTTACAAATATCAAAACGAAGACTGAACACTGACCTTTGACCCTAGCTACTAATAACAACAGTCTAGTTTGAGTGAATTTAATTAATAACAAACTTCTGATTTGTTTCTTCTAACCTATATCTTCTAGCGGCACAGCGGCATGTCTGCGGACTCACAAGGCTAAAAACCGGTTTTGGATATCCGTGGAAGGTAGAGCACAGAAAGCTCATCGTGCTGCTTTGTGCGTAATTCCTAACAAATTCAACCCATAATTCAATTAATTTGTTTTTCCTAATCATCACATAGTTTTTTTTTTGTCTCACGTATATCAAGTTACATATTAGAAGAATATTAATAGATCAGTTTGTTTGCTTGTTTTGGAATTTCGCACAAAACTACTCGAGGGCTATCTGTGCTAGCCGTCCCTAATTTAGCAGTGTAAGACTAGAGGGAAGGCAGCTAGTCATCACCACCCACCGCTAACTCTTAGGCTAATCTTTTACCAACGAATAGTAGGATTGACTGTAATACTATAACGCCTCCGCGGCTGAAAGGGCAAGCAAATTTGGTGCGACAGGCATACGATCCCGCGACCCTCAGATTACGAGTTGAACGCCTTAACCCACCTGGCCATGCCAGGCCACATGCTTGTTCTCTCAATTTTTGAACTTACCCCGAACGGATAGGAATCTAAATGATTCAGAAGAATTCTAATATTTTTCGTATAACGTACAGTGTTAGGATTATTGATAGTATATTCTTTTGTTAAAATGAAAGATAGTTTTACAACCTCCTTCATTTCATTATATTTAAGAAACCCGTTCCGCATCAGCAACCTTTAAAGGCTCAGTCTCCATCTTACTTTACTTTAAAATGTGACAATTTATTAGTTCTAAAAGACTTCTAAATCAACAATGTCTTGTGTTGCGATGATAAAGCGCAGATAGCCTTCAGGTAGTTTCCTCAAAATTCAAACAAGTAGTTCTTCTGTGAATGCAAACACATAGTTCATAATCGAATATTTTTTGAACTGTTTAACATGATAAAGGACGATATAGATCTCTTACTTGTTTGTTTATACTTAAGCACAAAGCTACACAATTGGCTATTTGTGCTCTGCCTATCCCGAAACCCAGTGACTAGTGTTGTAAATCTGCAGGTTTACGCTCTGCCACTGGGTTTCTGAATAAACTTGTACAGAGCTGTTCAAGTTTCCAAAATATTGGTAACGTTACCTATATAACCATTCAATATAACTTTTTCAGCCCTGGATTCATCTCAAAATGTTTCTAAAAATTGTAAGGCGATATATCTTTGATTTAAAGAGGCCAACACTCGAGGGCAAATGCGTCATGTCTCTGCCACGCAATCCTAGCATGGCCCATTTTGACACTAAAAAGTTAATAAAAAACATAGAAAAATAAACAGCTGTCTTTACCACTCCTTAGGACCTATAATAAGGTATCTTTGTACCTAATACTATGTACATTGGTTGATATACACATTTATAGTTCACTAAAACCATAAATTGTGTTTTTTTTGTACTGAAAAATTACGAAAAAGGCAAAACATTCGACAATTGTCTATATTTATGTTGGCTGAAATACAGGACAGTAATTAACAAAAAATTAAAATTATGCTTTTGTGTGCCATCTTGAACCCACATAATTACTAAATATGGGCAAGTTAAATATTTTTATTTGTCAGTATGTGTTGCCAGAAGAAACTTATAATTACGTGAAAGTTCATGTAAATTGGTAGAAATAAGGTAAAGTAATTGACCACTATATGTAAATGTACAGATGTATATGACTGTTTGATCCCCTAACATGAAAAATGAGCATATACCACATTTATATATATATATATATATGCGAATTGTAAAAAAAAAAGAATGTACTGAATCCCATTTACATTAGCCAAAATACGGCTAAAAACAACTAAAATTATTTTGCTCCTTTTGGTAACTTAACCATATAATTGCTAAAAATTGGCAACTTCGCTATTTTTATTTGTAAGTATGTGAGATTCCCTCAAAAGCATTTTTGTACCAAATCCCATATAAATTGATCAAAATATGGCCAAGTAATTATTAAAAAAACACGCAAATTTTGATTTTTTTGTGATGGAATACAAATACTATTCACAATTCAAACTGAGAGATGCACTGATGTAATTTATATAATGAAATAAGTTCTGTAGAGCTGATGAACGAAGTAACTGGAACGGCAAACAATTCTATCAGACACCTGTAGAAAAATGCGTGATTCAGCGTTTCACCTGTCACAACAAAACTTTAACAAAACACATGTAATGACAAAATATAACATCAAATCTTTGTACATGTTTGTCTGATCATACGCTATATTTTTTGTCACTACATGTGGACAGTAACATCAATATAGAACAGAATTTAAACATTTTCTCCAAGACTGTATTGATTAATACATCTCACAATTGCATCATGTTAAGCGGAATGTAACCATATCCTCTTATCCACATTTCGATCGTAAGGTGTCTTTATTATCAAGCTATTGGCTCATATTATCAGGTTTCAAAATAAAAAAAAACAACAAATAATCTTATGAGTAAGAATAAGTTACTTTTAAAATTTTATACTAAAAGTTAATGAAGAATCAATACTTGAAAAAAGTATTTCAACTGCTGATCGTTGAAGAAAAATAAGTATTTAAAGATTCATTAACAAAGCATTACGATGCGAAACATTTATCTTATTGTGGAAAAAGGGATCATTGTATAATCTACATATTTAAATCGAATGTGTTCTCAGAAAAAAATTTTCTTAGAAAGCAGCTTACTTTTAATTGATGTGAAAGACCCGTGTTTAGTTTTATGAGCTTTTTATTTCATGTGTAAATAATTAATATAAAGTATTCTTTAACGTTTTGTGTCCCCCATTAGTGAAATGAATACTTAATATTTTAATAAAAAACTTCAACTTAATGGTACATGCAACCAGGTGGGACAGCAGTAAGTCTACAGCTTTAAAACGCCAATATAAGGGGCTCGATTCCTCTTAGTGAACGTATTAGTTAGGCTAATGTGGCTTTGTTTTAAGAAAATACACACACACAATTGTACAGAACTCGCTGAATCAAATATTTGCAAAGTCAACAATGTAAATTACAACATTACAATTGAATTAGGCACATCTATTCTTATATGTAAGCTGTATATATATTTTTTATACCCAAAAGTCATGATTTAAGTACCTTATATGTTTTTTTCTTGCTTATATAGCGAGAGTGGCTCATAAGGAAGTGATGGGTCATTTCTTGTTCTTAACAAAAACTACACCATCTATTTTTAAGCATTTTTGTTGTAATCTTCAGAAAAGTATTTTAACGCACTGATATATAGATACGAAAACCATGTTAAAAAATAATGGAATATTAGGCTTCTTTTAGGCGAGTATTCATCTGTTATTTCCTTAACACCTTACATGGTATAAATAATTTTTGTTTTGTTTACAGAAAAAATATAGTAAAACCTGTCTAAGGGGGAATCGCAAGGGACCGAGTCAAATTTCTGAACATGCATTTCCTTAATTATATATTTTTTTTGAGCGAAACGTTATACTTGCTTGACTCAAGGGAAGTAAGACGTTTGTGATAAAGGTTATTATACTATTTATGGTATATTTATTAGAATAAGAACAACAATAGACATTCAAAATATACATAAGTACACAAAATCGTAATGAAATTTATTTGAAGAAAGTGTCCAATTTCAACTGTTTCATTTTTTTAATGGGCTTTCTCATGTGGTTAAAAGAGAATGCCAATTCTATGGACTTTTCATGAAGTTCATTATCCACTACATTTTTGCATACAATTTTATCGTGTTAATATAACTTAACACTTGCGATGAAGTAGAAATTTCTATTTCCTCACTATCTTTTCCATTTTGTTCATCTTCTGAATCTCTCACACTGTTACCATCTTGCGATTCTATTGTAAATTTTAAATCAATTTCTTCAGTTTTTCTTAAACATTCTTGTCAACGTTTACAAAACTTTCCGCGTTCACAGAATCATCTGCGTCAATATTGTCAATCAGAGTTTGGATTTCACTAGAATCATCATAACAAACAACTTATCCACAATCTCCGCCATTATCAAGAATAAATCCACAGTTTCGACAGCACTTTATTGCAAATTCATCTTTTACGTATATGATTGAATGACTTAAAAATGCAATTGCATCTAACAATTTTCATGGTCATTTCAGATGCTCTCTTACAGTTGTCCATGTTTGCAATAATATGCTGAAGCATCAGTTTTCTATATTTCTGTATTTATACACTGTATAATTTCATTATCTTGTGGCTGTACAACTGATGTTGTACATGGAGGTAAAAAGACTAAACGAACATTTGAAAGTTGAACTTTTGAGTGACAAGTTACATTATCTAGGAAAAGTAAAATATTCCTATTTTCTTGTTCCATTCTTTTGTTTAATTTGTTCAAAAATTCCTCGAATATAGCACTTGTCATCCACACTTTATTATTTGCTTTCCATTCCACAGGTAGTTGATTCTTCCTTAAAATTTTGAAACAGCGCAGATTTTCACTTTTACCAATTACCCATGATAAATTTTCCCTAAAATTTAAAATTAAGGACGATAGGATTTTTTTTTTGTGAGAATCATTTAAAGAGTAGAATTTTGCACTGAAAAGATAAATATATTTCTACAAATCATGAATCTATATTAACTGCAAAAATAATGACGGCAGAAAAAAGAACAGAATATACATAGCCAAATACTTACTGTAACAAAATGTCCGAGAATTTAATATTTCAACAAATTATTAATTAAACAAGAATTTATTAATATTTAAACAAATTATTAATTAAATATGAAATTAATATTTAATCAAAAACATATTTTACGCCTTACTCAGATTCTAATCCTACTTATTGAAAAATGAGGTAGGTGAAAGATAGTTTTCCTTCCGCGTTACACAGGTTTCGCCATACAGCCTTTCATTTCAGCATTTCGGCCTTTCACAAGAGAAATCTTAAGATAATGCTGCACAATTTTCATATTTCCGGCTTGTACAGGTTTCCGCACGGTGGCACAATTTTTCGTGAAGAAATTGTTTCAATAGCATAAAGTTTAATCAAAAATAGTTTTAATGGCATCAAGTTTCATAAAAATGGTCTTAATAGCATAAAGTTTAATCAAAAACAGTTCTAATAGCATAAAGTTTCATAAAAATAGTTCTAATAGCATAAAGTTTCAGAAAAAATGGTTTTAATAGCATAAAGTTTCACAAAAATGGTTTTAATAGCATAAAGTTTCATAAGAATTGTTCTAATAGCATAAAGTTTTAGCAAAAATAGTTTTAATAGCACAAAGTTTCTCGAGAATAATTTTAATAGCATAAAGTTTTAGCAAAAATAGTATTAATAGCATAAAGTTTCTCAAGAATAATTTTAATAGCATAAAGTTTTAACAAAAATAATTTTAATAGCATAAAGTTTCTCAAGAATAATTTTAATAGCATAAAGTTTTAGCAAAAATAGTATTAATAACATAAAGTTTCTCGAGAATAATTTTAATAGCATAAAGTTTCATCAAAAAATGTTGATCTTGATAACAGAATCTTTCAGAAATTCCAAACAACAAATCATCAAACTGAAATTCAGTCTGAAATAGCAGCTTCCTCTTTACTGCACTGTAGGGGAAACAAAAGAACAGCAAAATGTTGGAATTCCCGAAACGATAAAATATTGTTTTTGTAGACAATGTTCGTAGTAGTATCAATGTTTGTAATAGTATCATTGAAATGTTCTTTACTTCAAGTTGTGTTTAAATAAAAGTAAAAACATTTCCAGTGAGTAATGCAGTTCCTGGCAGTTAGAACCACGTAACATTGTAAATCATATTTTATCAGCTAGTTTATTTAAAACCGGCCCGTTATAGCTAGATGGTTAGAGCGCTCGATTTGTAATCTGAGGATTGCGGGCTAGAATCCCCGGCACCAAACATGCTCGCCTTTACAGCCGTGGGGGCGTTATATAGTGCGGTCAATCCCACTATTCATTGGTAAAAGAATAACCCAAAAGCTGCCTTCCCTCTAATCTTACACTGCTAAATTAGGGACGACTAGCGCAGATAGCCCTCGTATAGCTTTGCGCGAATTTCGAAAACAAGCAGTTATTTCAAACTATGTATACATGTTACCATTGTGTTAACCTTTTACAAACAACTCTTCCTTTTTGGTATTATTTAGTCTAAGTAAATCAAAGTGTTTAGAAAATTAGATTAGGGAACAAAAAACAAAGTTTATTACACGTAAAATCCTAATTCTAATTCCTAGCGCTTTATAACTTGGATCATCTCATTAAAGCGAAGTTTTTTTTTTAAATAATATTAAGCGGTATTCACATAGAGTTTAAGTTCTAGAAGACATGATTATGGAATAAACAAGGATTTAAGAAACAGAAGCTAAACGACGTCGTCTTATTTGAACAATAGACGGAAAAACTCGTCCTGTTTGTTGAAAGAAAATTCCGATGTTTGAAAGTAATTATAATTTATTTCAGCAATGCTACTTTTCTCTTATCTTTGTAATACCAGTTGTTTCTGAAATTCAGTTACTGCTTCTGTTATTTTCGGATACAGAACTCCTGCGAAAAGTTATGTGTCTGGATTGTGAACTACACTCATTTCCAACAAGCACATTCTACTCTGGAGAATACCTAAATTCCTCAATAATGTTAAAAATTGTTAATATTACTTTTCCATGAAAGAAATGTTCATTGTGTGAAGAGAAATTAGACACGTGATACCTATCAGAGCCTATTTAATGTTTAATATTGTGGAATCTGTTTACTGCATTTATTTCTTTGTCCGCTTTTGTCAAATGTTAAGTTTCTATTTCTGTATTCGTTCTTGTCAAAACACCGTTCCAAACGTTTTCTACTTCCAGGAATTTTGGCTGCAGATATACAAACTTGAAAAAAGGAAAAAAAGGAAAATGGTACCAAAGGCGAAGATTGTGATCATATGTCTTCTTTCAAGACGTTTTTCAAATAATTTTAAGACAAGGAAATAAATGCAGTATTTCGTGGTGGTTATTCTTTGTTATAGTGCACTTAAATATCATTTATAAATTGAGCGACTGGTATGTATTTCATCGTTAAACATCAGCGAACCGTTGCTCGTGATAGCCAGGAAATATTATATTTCACCGTCAGGGACATCAACACGCCCTCTTACGTCATGTAAGACACGTAGAATATAAATTATTGAAGTTGCTGTCAACTTAGTGACGACAAACACCATCATAAATATTTCATAATACGGGCCGTAGTTGTTGCAAGTAAATTAGGGTTTTTATTTTGTGATTAATGTACGACTGGTCACTCCACGTACTTTTGATGTGAAGAAAATGCATATCAGACAAGCGCCGGCTGTGATATTTTTTAAAATAAATCTTCTATATACATCAAAATTTTATAATTTAAGTATTTATTTCACAAGAATTCTTAAATATGATCATTTTGGTGATTCAGTTATGTTTTTTGTATATTTAACCACTACTTACGATAACTGCTGTCGTAAAAAAAACTCAGTACATATACAATCCTATCATGTTTTATAGAACTCTGTCTATTTACCATTTTCATTAAACCTCATCTTACATGCAAGATACACCAAAAAGAAAAGAGTTGGAGCTTTGACCATAACTCGAAATGTAAACAAAGACAAGCAAAGGTGATTAGATCAAACTGTGAAACGGAATTCTAGTAACTAGCATATGCATAACTATACTGACCGTCAGGAATGTCATGTAATATCTTGAATTCCCATAAATGCTGTCACGGTTAGCTTGTGGTTTGATGTGTAATAGTAGAGGTACCTTGTACTTTATAAGTATGATATGTGTGTTTGTCTAACGTAAAAGCCTTTATCAAAGACTGTTTCTTTAAGCGGCTGTTCAAAGGCATCTGTTACAATATAGTACATCAACAATGGTAACAGTAAGAGAATAAACTGTCCCTAACTGAAACCTGCAACCGCTAGCCCATAGTGACTAACCAAAAATAAAGGTGGTTGGACAGTCAAGTGCAACAAACTTCACTATGGCATGGATAACAAAAATCTCTTCACAGTGGTTAGAATTCGACTGCACAGAATGGAGGTCATTATATTATTCGAAAATTGCAAGCTGTTCGAAGTATTGAAATCAAGTCCATGTCACAAAAATGATACACAGATGCTCTTCCAAACTGTAGTTTTCGAAATTAGTTGGAAGAACACAAAACTAAGTTCGCTATCTTGCTTGACAATCATAATACTTTGATTTCAATCACTTTAAACACCCATGAGATTAATTTTTGCGTTATATTTGCGTTACTGTAATTGACTGTTAGACCGGTAGCAAAAAAAAGAAGTAGTGAATTTTTATTTTTCAATAACCATGCTTTTACTGTGTAAACACGTCATATAGCATTTACTTGAATAAACGTTTCGTTTGTTTGTTTGTTTGTTTGTTTTGAATTTCGTACAAAGCTACTCGAGGGCTATCTGTGCTAGCCGTCCCTAATTTAGCAGTGTAAGACTAGAGGGAAGGCAGCTCTTGGGCTACTCTTTTACCAACGAATAGTGGGTTTGACCATCACATTATTATGCCCCCACGGCTGAAAGGGCGAGCATGTTTGGCGCGACGGGGATGCGAACCCGTGACCCTCAGATTACGAATCGCACGCCTTAACACGCTTGGCCATGCCGGGCCTAAACGTTTCGTAAAAGGTTAGAAAAGACACTTTTTTCTTGTGTGAAGGTATAAAATACGTTCTGCAGAGACAAATTCAAACTTAAGTTATAAGAAATAAAGTATTTTATTAAAACAAAGATTAACGACGAGCTTAATATTTAAAGGAGATGCCAAAATAACAGATGTATCAAAGAATTAAAAATGGCTTTAAATAATACACCTAGAAATTTCTCAGAGGAGACGTAAAAAAGTCTGTAAATAAAACTATATAATTCCAGCGCTTTATGAATATATATTTAGGTAAAAATACTTTATTGTACCACATTCAAAAGTTTATTTACAAGCTTTCAATCATTTCTTTCAGAGCTGTTGTTAAGTGTGACATTTCCAGAATCGTTTTGAAACAGAAATGAAACTATGTTATCCTTAGATCCATTGTTAGGAGGATCATTTTACAATACGATTTTGCGAATAATGTGTGGGTATCCAGTGGAAGTATAATCATCAAAACTTTAACGGTTGTTTAAAGATTTTTATTATTTTAGATTTTTGGATTTTCGAACATCATTTTCTTTACGTTACAAATTAAGATTTCGTCACAAATCAGCTTATTAAACTTTCTTCTAGGCTCTAAACTATTTAGAAAAGTTATATCTATGCTGGGTTTCTTCTTCCTGTAATAATTATATAAATTTCTTACCTAATTTCTGTTCACTGAAAGTTCCTACCGATGTATCCTGTACCATCTGTAAGACATTTTCTATTATATATACTACTGACAGACCTCTTTACTTTTTGTAGTGTTGTATTCTTTCTAGCTATCCATCCTATACTATTTTGAATACCCTCAGAGTATAGTTTACTGTGATTTCATGTCCCTGTAGAACCCCCCTGTGTCCTACTCATGTAATTCTATCTTTGAGAGCATCTTAACCTAAGTATCATGCACACTTTAATAATTACCTCTATTATGTACTCTGCATTTTCCTTGTGTTGTATTTTAAACTACATACATTCGCAGACCTATCTTACACTGTATTTTAAATCTTCTCCACGAAAGTGCATCTTGTGTAATTTTTAACTGTATGTGTTTTCACAAATCTACCTTGCTCTGCATTTAAAATCTTTCCTACCTATTTATGTCTATAAACATTACTATATTCCGATAGATTATACTCTTTCATGTTAATTTTGAATTATTAATTTTTATATAGTTCAGAAACAAATTGAATTTTAATAATTTAATACTCTATCTTTTCTTTGTAGTCCTTAATGTTGGTTGTTCAAAGAGTAAGAAATAAGAAAAAATGCTCCTGATATTTATAAGTGCATACATGTTTACAGACGTACAGATTGTACAGGGAAACTAGATGTAGCAAGATCATTTGAACGAATTAAATGAATCTTTTATAAATATTCTGATATTACTTTGTACTTTTGTGGTTCATAATTTTTTATTGAAATAAATTATTTAACAACGCAACCCTCGCGACTGCCTTTTGGCCACACCTTAACCGGAAGACCTTCTCTATCCGATATGGCGTATAGTATCCTTGATATGTCTTTCAGTTAGTCCTTTAATCTGCAGTGAAAGAGTCTATTAAGCTAGGAGATTCGCAACCCGAAATAACAAAGTTTCTTTCTGAAGAGTGCACTCTGTTATTTGATCTTGTTCGAGTCATAAACCACAACCACGTTTCTCTTTCAACAAGCAGTGTGTCGATCTCCCGCGAGAAACCAGAGTCAACGTCAATCACAACTGGCAGCCGTCACTTCGTTTCCCGTCTGCAAGGATCTGTTTCACATTTTAATTGTTCAAACTCATGTGCGGAAATGGAGTTTACGTTCTACGAATGCTAGGTTTCTGTCTCGAATCTACCGCTTAGGAACTATTAGAATGTGTAGAAAAAAATGATAACGGTTTAGGAGAAAACCACAAGCCAAGTAGTTGCTTGGATGAATGTTGTGTCTGTCTTCTCCCATAAAACTTTTAAACTTTTGCTATCAATGTTGCAATGTTATTTTGGCCTTATTATGTTTGTTATCCAATGCATCTTATAATATTGACGGAGTGGGTGGAAAATTGGTGGTACAAGGGGGGCGTAGGTAATTAGAATAACGACCAGTAGGGAAAACGTGTTGTAAGTGTTTAAGAAAATAGACTTCTTCCTTTGTTCATTTTTATCAAATAAGACGTAGAAGTTTTAAATAACAAATTTTAGAGAGTTGACATTAAACTCAGGTATGAACCTGGGTTTCAGTCTTCACATTGGATGTTTAATAGCTCTTTTCCGACATTGTTTTCTCTATCTAGAATTTACAGTTTTGTCACAAATCAGAAATTAGTTCTGTTGATGAAACTATAACAAACTAAAACTTAATTTTCTGAAGTAAGTGTAACCGAAAGCACCTGAAATTTTAAAACGATGTACAAACCTATCTATGATGAATACAAACAAAGACAGACCGAATGAGTTTTTTCTTAAAATAATTTGCATTCGATTTAGGAATATAAGAGTATAAGTGAAACAAATGTCCAGAAGAAAGGATCTGATGATTTATGTTTGCAGATTCAATGAGTGTCAAAGTTATCTGCAACAGCTGTTTAAAGTGTCTAGTGAACACAGGTGTCTAGATTGTTCGGGCAGTTTATTATGAACAATTTTAGTAGTCCATAATAGAGATCGACTATTTGTTCTTCTTTTTATTATTATCATTGTTTCGCCAGACTGCAGCAAAATATGAGCGCGAGTATTACAATAAAACTTGGGAGTTGTGTTTTAGTCTCAGCAAATATATGTCCATTGCTAAGCATTATATACATAGAGAGAATTTAGTGACACAGAAACTATAAATGCTCACTATATTCTCAAAGAAATCTCCGTGATGATCTACAACTACAACTTACATTTTTACGTCTCGAACTAATGCGATCAAATAGTCAATAGTTAAAGTAAATCATCATGGCCCATATCAGCTAGTCTCCCACAACAGATATCTTTCAGCTGTAGTTTAAAATATATCATCAAGTTCAGTTTCGAGTATTGTCGATCCTAATTGTCGAATTATAGCTCACTGTACGTGACTGCGAATTTTATAGATAATACAGTTAGAGTAGCCATCATTGTAGATGTTTATAAAAAGTGGCAAAAATCGTGGAAGCAGAAGCTGGCGAAAATGATGGCTATTCTACACGAAAGTAAGGCAGAAATATATTTTCTTTAGTAAGTAATTAGTTTCAGATAAGGTATGCAGCAGCGACGATTCACCAGAGTGTAGGATCATCAAAGTGTAAAAGATTCGTAAATGTATCACAAAACAAACTCCATCAGAAATGAGAGAGGAGATACATTGATATAATCAACTCATACTTGTTAATTAACACGTTTTAAACCTTGTACAGTTTTCAGAATGTCACTCTAATAGGAAATCTGGACAGTTACAGCAAAACCGTGACTGGATCTTACTATGACCAGCAGAGAGGAGAAAGAGAAAGGAGGAAATATAACAAATGTAAGAAATATTAAAAATGATTATTTGTATACATGTGCTATTATACTGTGACAAAATATTAGGTTGTCCAGAAATAAGTGTCGGAATTCTCAAGATGGCATTTAGAAGCTGAATATTGAGTAACTTATCACTGGTTTAATCCAATGTTTGTCGTTTAAAAGGTGTCTTAATTTTCTGCTGTTTAAACTCTCCTCAGTATAAGTTTTGCAACCCACAAGGCAGCATGGACAAGAAGGTCTTTTGTCTGGATTTCGACTTCAAACTTGAACAAAAAGCTACAGAAACTACACAGAACATCAACCAGGTATTTGGTCATGGATCTGTTATTGAAAATACAGTTTAGTATTAGTTCCAAAGGTTTTGACATGGTGATGGAAGTCATGAAGACCACAAAGATTATGGAAGGAAGCCATCTTCATATTGAAACACATTGAGGGAAGCAGTTGAGGCAGACCCTCACACAACATTATGTGAACTTGCAGAAAAGCTAGGCACAAGCAAATCAAACATTGCCAACCGCCTGAGTGCTATTGGAAAGAAGAAAAAGTTGGATAAGTGGGTTCAGCATGAGCTGACTGAAGATCAACAAAATCGGCGTTATGAGACCTGTCGAGGATGATGCTCCAATAATTGAACGAATTGGGAATAGAGGTTCTGCTTCTTCAACCTTATTCTCCAGACCGTTCCCTTACAGATTTACATTTTTTTCAAGCACTTTGACAACTTTTTGAACAATAAATGCTTTTAAAACCAGACAGCTGCAGAAGGAGCTTTCAGAGAGTTCATTGACCATAGAAACTCTGATTTCTACAACAGGGGCATAAACAGTATCGTTGCACGTTGACAAAAGTGTGTTGAAGCAAATGGTACTTACTTTAATTAAAGCATGTTTTACAACTCTGGTTTGTACCTTTCCAAGCTTTGCAGTTCAGAAACGACATTTATTTCTGGACAACCTGATATTTTATATTTGATTTTAATACACATGCATGCAACTATATCACTGTGAAAATTCATATGGCTATCTATGTATATGACTTTACAACTTAAAAAAAAACAAGTATAAGGAGTGCATGTATACATATATATATAGAGATATAAATACTAGTTCATATGAATTACATGTGTCGGCGTGTATAAAACTCATGTGGTAACAAAATCTAGTCCTTGCACGAAATGTAATTCTAGCTAACATCATGGGACCAAAATGTGGATTTGTAGCTTGAGTAAGTAATGTCTACAGTATCTCAAGCCTTGTTGGATTACCTTGTTTATTATCTCTATTGGCATGTTTGTAAATTTCTTACATTTCTACTTAACTTGTGTTTTACACATCAAGCTTGTTTGTTTATTTTTCTAAGACTTCAATTTCACTTTAAACTACTTATCTTGCTTCTGAATCTTTTACGATTTTTTCTCATTTTTTTAAATTCACAATTTTAATAATCTTGTTAATTCTATTTGTGGTAAGAAACTAGTATCTAGGTTCGGTCTGGAACTATAATCTAATATATATATTTATGTAGCTCGGTGTATTTCCATCGTACTTGACTGAAAACACAGTGGATACAAAGAACAGTAATTAATGTCTCCTCTTCTCATAATATTGCTTTAAACAGAGAAAATCTACACGTGACTGCTGGTCCTTATTGTCATGAGTTAAATATTACACGTGTTATGTTTAAAATAAATCTCACAAGTCTTTGATAAGGTTGATCTTCTCGATAAATTCTGATAATATTTGTTGTTGTTTTTTTTCTAGGGTTGTAAAAAGATGAACATTTGTAACATTACTTTTTTGCATGTCAGTATTTATAACCTGACTTTTATGCAGGTCAGTATTAATAACCTGACCATTTTGCAGGTCACTTCCTTCTAAATGGTTAACGTAAATCACAGTATTAGTCTTAAGCTTTATAAATTCATTCATTTATTTTGAAACTGACTAATCATTCTGATAAAAATACCATTTGAAATGCACAGAGGCATATTATATATCCATACCTGTATGCAAACAATTTCTAGGTAAAACCAAGTCCGAATTACTGTATCTACACATATGTTCTTGATATCAGTTCGAAGTTTTAAGAAATTAAACAGTTATTTTAAATTACCACACCTGTTAAAAGTGCCAAAGTTGCAATAACAGGTCTTTATGCCAAACCCATATTAGGTTCAATAAGATGTGAATTGACAAATGACATCAAAAAAGTATGAAACGCTTTACATTTTATAGTCATGATTCTTATGTGTTTCATATGATATGAAGTAATTCATATCAGCAGGAAAAAGCGCTGCTTAAATACTGAAAGTATTCACAGACTGCTGTCTGATATCATCAGCAATATTGTTCTTTCTGTATAATGACAACAAATTATAATTAGTAAGTAAATAGAATATTTACATGGATTCTCACACCTGCAGATTTTTATAGCAATCAAACCTGTCAAGTGGTTGTGTCTCTAATTTTTTAAAACTATGAACCAGTTACGTCACCACTTTGTTAGAATTAACAAACAAAAAGTTACGTAACCATCTATGTAAAACTACACGCAGCTCTACAGCCTCCCCTAGAGTTTCTTTTCTTCAAGCAGTATCATAATGCATTTATAAATAGCGATTCAGAAGGTATTTAGTCTCTCGTCGTCCAGCTCAACAGACGAGTTTTGATATTAAACGAAAGACTTTTTGAGCAGTAACTTATTTGACACAATAAATATATTTTAAATTACATTCTATATATCTCTTGAAATTTAAACAGGAAGAAAATTTGCAACTAACGTGATTTAAAAAAAACAAAAACATTAGGACTACTGAATACTCATGCTTCACCAACT
Organism: Tachypleus tridentatus; assembly: GCF_004210375.1. Lineage (NCBI taxonomy): Eukaryota > Metazoa > Arthropoda > Merostomata > Xiphosura > Limulidae > Tachypleus > Tachypleus tridentatus. The sequence continues at coordinate 85,897,605 of NC_134832.1, read as the reverse complement.
AAATCCAGCTCAAATATCATGTTTCGGTATTGAACGAAAGGCCTATTTGGCAGTAACTTGTGGAAGGCAAAATAGATCTGAAGTGGTATTTTACCACATCTTCTTATCAATCCCGCCACTCCCCCAATGGCTCAGCGGTATGTCTGGGGACTTACAACGCTAAAAACCTGCTTTCGATACCCGTGGTGGGGAAAGCACAGATAGCCCATTGTGTAGCTTTGTGCTTAATTCAAAACAACAACTTACAATCAGAAACGGAAAAATGAGAAATAACTTGAGAAAAACTACAACAACTACAAAGTGTGTGATTATTATAACAAAATGTATGCCTATCCTTGGCATCTTTATCATCTCTATCCAAATGTTTATTGTTTTATCCAGTTATAGATTGTTTTTCTATAATATATTATGATCAGTTCATTTTCTTTGATGGTGCAGAACTCATGTGATCATAAAGGAGTGACAGTAAAGTCACGTTTTCACGTGAATCTAACAAATGGTATCTCTAGTTCCTTAACGAGGTCAAACGGTACGGATATGTTTGTTTTTTTCACACAACTGCACTGTTATTCAACTCCATGTGTTTTTCTTATCATAAAGTTACATCGGGCTACCTGCTGAGTCTACCGAGGGGAATCGAACCTCTGATTTTAGCGTTGTAAATCCTTAGACTTATCGCTATACCAGCAGTGGACTTCAAATCCGTGGAAGAACAAAATTAATATTACCTAACAGACATTGTATCTATTCATGTTGAATAATTGTACTAAACAATTTTGCTTATATAAATTATTTCTATAGAGACCATTAATCTAAAGTTGAAATTTATTAACGCCAGTGAATAGCACTTGAAATATACATTGGAACTAACGCGTTATTGTACAAACTACAATAATGTCTTTTCTTTTATTAAAAATTGGTCAGTTTCTAGCATATTAGTGACTGGAAAACTTCTATACTTTCGTTTCACTCACAATTTATCAGTTTTCATAATAATAACGAGTCCATAGCTTCAATAGTTATGTGTTTGGTTATTTGTTTCTGAATTTCGCATAAAGCTACACGAGGTGTTTCTGCGCTAGCCGTCCATAATTTAGCAAGATTAGAAGAAAGACAACTAGTCATCACCACCCTCAGCCAACTCCTGGGCTACTCTTTTACCAACAAATAGTAAGATTAGCTATCACATTATAAACGCCTCCACGACTGAAAGGGCGAATATGTTTGGTGTGACGTTTATTCCAACCCTTCAGCTTGCTCTGTCGGGCCTCTATATTTATGTTACTAACATTTAGATAGTTTTCATAATATTATAGACTACATAGCTTTGCACTTTTTTCGTTAGAAACATTTATGAAATATGCGCAATATTACTGTCTGCATAGCTTCTAGAGTTTTTATTTTAGTAACAGTTGATTATTGTACATATTATTAATGACTGAATAATTTCTACAATTGTTTCAGTAACCAATGGACAATTTCCATAATATTATGTTCACATTAACTACTCAGACTTAAATGCCTTCTACAGTTTTAATTTTAGTAACAACTTCTCAGTTTCCACAATATTAATGATTGACATCGTCAACACTTTTTATCTCATTAGCGAATGGTCAGTTTTCCGATAACAACATCTAAATACTTTTAACCTTGTTCTAGTAATGTTTAGTCAGTTTTCACAACATTTCTGATTGAATATTATGTATGGTTTTTGTTTTAGATACATCTGCTCGGTTTTCACAGTATTGTCTAAACAGTTTCTACTTTAAAAAGAACGACAATTGATCATTTTACACAATAGTTAGGAAAGAAAAACTTTTAGAGTTTTTCTTTTTGTAAACATTGTTCAGTTCTTACACTATTAATAGCTGGAAATCTCTTACTGCTTTGTTCCAATAACAACTGTCGAGTTTCCACTATATTAATGACTAAACAACTTCTACAATTAATTTAGTAACAAAAAAGCTAGTTTCCACCGTAGTAGTGAGTGAGTAGCTTCTAAAGATTTTGTTTTAGTCATTTTTTGTAAGTTTTAACAATATTATTGACTGAATAACTTCTTTTATAACTTAGTGTTTTATTAACACTCGTCTAATTTCCACAATATTATTTAATAAACCATTTTAAGATTTTTGTTGGAAGTTCAGAAGTTTCTACACTATTACCGATTTAATAATTTTCAGACTTTTTGTTTCAGTAGCAATTGGTCAGTTTTTGCAATATTAATGAATTACAAACTCTTGCAGTTTTTGTGCTGCTAATAATTAATCATTTTACACAATATTCTTAGATAAACAAATTCTATATTTTAAGTAGGAACTATTCATCAGTTCCAAGTTATTAATGATAGAACATTCTAGAAAATTTTAGTAAAAATTAAACATTTACACTAGTGACTGACCAGTGGCTCAGCGGGTATGTCTGCGGACTTCCAACGCTAAAATCCGGGTTTCGATACCCCTGGTGGTCAGAGCACAGATATCCAATTGTGTAGCTTTGTGCTTAATTCAAGACAATAACACCGACTGAACAATTTCTACAGCTTTTGTTTTCTTATGAAATGGTTGATTTTAACAATATTTAATTGCTAAATAATTTTTGCGATTTTTCGTTCTAATAACTGTTGTTCAGTTTCCCAAAATTAATAATTAAATAATTTTACAGTTTTTTGTTTTACTGACGTTTTACCGATTTTGAGAATATTGGTAACTGAATGACTTTTACAGCTGTTGTTTTAATAAGAGTTGGACAGTTTTCACAGTATGAATGTCTTCAGTCTCTATCGGAAAATGGTATCAAACAACAATATAAATGCTTCCTCTATATTAACTGTATAGGCCTATATTAGGTGTCTTAACAACACCAAACAGTCCCAAATGTTTACGTTAAGTAGGTCAAGTACTTTTCCATGTGGGAATCCCGATGAAAATAATGTTCAAAACAATCCGCGGTTAACATGTTTAATCGGATAACACTTATGAATGTTGATAGATAGCTATACCATGAAATAGACGCTCTTTCTTTTTGTAAAGTTAGAACATTAGATTATTGTGCCTTTCGACTTTTGCCGCTACTTGAGGTATTACGTGTATTCTGAGACTAAATACATAACCTGCAGGCCCATGAATCACTAATAACAGTTCACTCATTACTTGAATAAGAAATGAAGTTCTTTAATATTTATTTTATTAAAACTTCGTAATGGTTCTCAATTAATATTATTAAGTAATTACGGCCGCTACGTGATAAACAGGTGAGATCCCTTAAAGCTTCACTGGTTAACTATTCAGTTCATGTGTATCTTGTTTTTTCTGTAATCGTTTTGCACAAGGTAAGAAACCTAAATTTTAGAAAATTAGAAATACGTACATAAATGTATACATATTTAATAAATATAGAGCTATAGTTCAAATGCTTCCTTATAAGACCTACATTTCTGTAGAATTGTTAGAAGAATGCAGCGACCACGTGGTTACTCTGTATCTTGTAAGTTTAAATGTATTCGGTTTAAGAGACGAATTATTCTTTTCAGATGTGCTTAAGATATTCCCCCAGCGGTGTCTGAGGACTTAAAACGCTAGAAACCAGGTTTCAATACCCGTAGTGGGTAGAGCACAGATAGCCAATTGTGTAGCTTTGTGGTTAATTATAAACAAACAAACATTTAAGATAATTATGAATGCCGATAAAAATTCAAGGAAGTTTTTAACTTCTCACGTTAGAGGAACTAAATGATAGCATGAGTTACTCTAAGTTCCCAACTTTCTACTTTGCCTGCTTAACAGTTAATGAAACAATACCATAGTAACGTGTGTTATGATACCATAACATTCAATCCCATGTGTTGCCATTTGTTCCGCTTTTTCATATCCATAGTAGAGGGGGCATGTAAGAACAGTAATAAATATGCAGGGGATCGACGTGTGTCTGACTGTCTATACGAAGATCAGGGAGAACAGACTATTGCAAAAAGAAACGAGCCATTAAATAATGATTTTAACCGGCGATAGATGGGGACACTTTGAAACCAAAAGAAAATTTATGATGAAAAAACCATATAAACCGAAGTTTGATTTTTTTTCATATCCCTGTTAATTTGTTAATTTATGATTCAAAATCAGAATGGCGGAACATCTACTATTTATCATAAATTTTAAGTCTGTTGGTTGTTTAACCGATTCAAAATTTAACGTAATCTTGATATATAGGTAACAGAAATATTCTTACACTACAATAACAATAATTTCAATTAAAATAATAGTAAACAGTTTACATCCCAAATATAATATTCATCTAAACATAATAATAGTTCTTTTATGTATAAATATTTAACAATGATTTTAATTATATAATAACCGAGACTTATTCAGAAAATAATGATGTCCTTATGCATAAATATGACAGTTTTATACACAATACCACCCCAGTGAAACAGCGGGGCGTCTGCGAACTTATAATACTAAACACTGGGTTTCGATACCCGTGATTGGCAAGCACAGATAACCCGTTGTGATTAATCTAAAGCAAAGAAACAAACACTTACGGAATAAAGATATATACGTATTACAATATTATTCGTGCATTAAAAATGATCACAATCACATAAATATTTACTGAAAACCCTTGTATAATATTCTTGTGAAAAACACCTCAAAAAGCAGACTTAATCTTGGAACAAGACTAAAAACCTCCATTTTCAAGACCACTTAAACATTGATAACAAGCAAAATAAGTGATTTCATGGTTGCAGATAAAATCAAGATTTACCTTTGTTTATATTATTTTTATTTTTCACAAGCCTATAGCACAATCGGCTGTTTTCTATCAAAATGTATATAGATATACTACATGCAACATTACAACTGTCCATGACCTACTTAAAAGTTGATTATTTTTGTATTGAAAACTTGATTTAAATGGTGATAAATACATAATAAATGTAATGTTTTTAAGTGACTATTCTTTTTACTCGACGCGTGTTAAACGAATGTTTACACGAAATCTCAGGCACAAAGCCACTCGAGTCAGTAAATAATTACTTCGAGAAACATAAAGCTTATTAGCGACGTTTTCAACGTATTTGTTTTACTTGAAAATATTGCCTTTTCTACTGGTAAAATATTATACGCAATTAGTCGGGGTTGTGCCTTAGTTTACATAAATATTTTCCTATTGCCGTGCATTAATAATCCAAATACAATATAATTAAAAGCTAAGAATTTAAAATATACAAATAAAGGTCGAAAAAAACGTTAACAAAAAAGGTTAGAAACTTACTGCTGACAGTTTGTCCAAGCCACAAATTTTTGTTATGGCTCCACAGCACAGTCATTTAAAGTGATTTCTACTGTATGGCCCGGCATGGCCAGGTTGGTTAAGGCGTGTTACTTCTAATCTGAGGGTCGCAGGTTCGCATTCCCGTCGCACCAAACATACTTGCCTTTTCAGCCGTGGGGGCGTTATAATGTGACGGTCAATTCCACTATTCGTTGGTAAAAGAGTAGCCCAAGAGTTGACGATGGGTAGTGATGACTAGCTGCCTTCCCTCTAGTCTTACACTGCTAAATTAGGGACGGCTAGCGCAGATTGACCCCGAGTAGCTTTGCGCGAAATTCAAAAACAAAAACAAACAAACAATTATACTGTAGAAATTTTGCTAAAACTTAAACGGTTGTTTTAAACGTAATTCTTAGTCCCTCATTTTTCTGTGCAGTGAAAGTTTTAAATTCTTCACTTTCTGCCATACATTAAAAAAAACCGCTATTTTTCTACCGTGCGCTTTAATTGGAACTACAACTCGTGCATTCTCTAATGCATTAACTAAAATGTTAGGTGAAAGGTTCCCGATTTTGCTGTTGCTTATAGTTACCCGAGTCGCTGTTCTTTATTGTTACTCGAGTTTGTTGTCTCTACGTAGATTTCCACGACTGTATTTTTAACAGTAGGTGATTACCATAGTTGATTTTCTACTCAGACTGTTTCTCATGCTTAGATGAAATCGTGAATGCGTATTGTAATGTATTTATCGTTATACGTTTATTGTAATGCCAACGCTTCTTTCTGTATAGTTTTCATTTTTTGCATGTGACATATGTTGTTGACCATGTGTATTGCGCAAATTCCGTCTGGTTACGAAATATGTAGAACATTCGTGAGTGTAAGAATCAACAACTCTTCTTTGACGAAAGCGCGCGAGAATTTTGTTGAATGTTTTACCAACTCACGTGATTCTTACAAAAAGCAGCTAGCCGAAGGGAGAGAGTATTGTTGGACAGCTACAGTCAGTACGTTATAGGCCTAGGAAGCTATAATTGTCATTAACCGCGAAAAAACTACAGAATTTGACCAGGAACGTTGTAGATTTCGAACATTACTAACCGTTCAACTTCAGTGATTTACTTCGAACGTTATTATTTCTACGAGGACATTAAATACCTCACTCGCCGGAAGAAGTGAACTTGTAACGGTGTAAAGCTAGCCGAGAAAGACGTCGTTAGGGAGGCCAGCCGAACAAACTCACTTTAGTCAAGTGTGTGACATTATCAACTCAGAATTAACTTGCTCGGTGTGGACCTGGATAGTCGATAAAATACTTAGTTCTGAACTGGATTTAAGAATCAGTACTATTGTATATAAAATATCAAATGTAATAACTGTTTGTTTGTTTTTTTAATTTCGCGCAAAGTTACACAAGGGCGATCTGCGCTAGCCGTCACTAATTTAGCAGTGTAAGACTAGAGGGAAAGCAACTAGTCATCATTACCCACCGCCAACTCTTGGACTACTCTTTTACCAACGACTAGTGGGATTGATCGTCACGTTATAACGTCCCCACGGCTGAAAGATCAAGCATGTTTGGTGTGACGGGAATTCGAGCCCGCGACCCTCGGATTATGAGTCAAGTGTTTTAACCACCTGGCCATGCCGGGCCATTCTAATAACTAGTAATATTAGTAATAACTGTTATTTGAAACTGTATTGTATTTTTATGTTTGTATATTAAAATACATTTGTATTAAAAAGGTAATTGTGTATATCAGTTTGTTGGGAAATGACATAAATTTAATACATATTTATATTTAATTAACTATTCAGCTCAAATTCAAATTTCAGGTTATATGAAATAGTAATACGTTAACATACGTAACATCGGAGACTCGTCCGAAATAACTAATAATATGTAACAGCATTCATTAGTTATGACATATGGCACTATTGTGTATAGTTACTGCTATTTTTTAAATTTTTAGTGTTAAGATAATGGATGTTAAGTGTTGTTGATAATTATCGACTTACGCTAAGTTAACCTTGATAAGCACTATAGACAAGTAGTTAAATAGAGATTTGTAACTTGAGAAAATAATATAGACACAATTTCCAGCCTAGTTTTAGAGTCCCTTGTTGTAGGCTTGGAAATATAATTTTTGCATTTGGATTTAACTTGTTATTGTACTTTTTGCTCATCTCTTGTTGTTGTTGTTTAGAATTAAGCACAAAGCTACACAAGGGTATCAAAACCCAGTTTCTACCGTTTTAAGTACGCAGACATACATCTGCCCCACTGGGGGGGATTGATCATCTATAGTCCCCTGTTTTTTAATTAAGATTTCTAATAATCATACACACAATATATAACAGCAATATTCATGATCATAAAATAATTATGACAAAGTGAGTAATAAGATAGTAATATAGTATAATGTTGAAAATTATTTTGAGTATTTTTAATTATATTTAAATTATAATGAGTATTTCATTTTTTTAGGCATAATACTCGAACTTGAACAATTCTAAATGTACAAAAGTAGCTAAGCCTCGTAAGACATAATCCCAATAATGAAACTACACAACGAGCTATTTGTGCTCTATTCACCACAGAGAATCGAACCTCTAAAGTTAGCGTTGTACGTCTGTAATTTTCCTGATTTACCGAAAGGGTGAAAACATTTTTTTTTTAGAGATCGGTTACCCAGCTCATAATTCAGTCCAATTTACTCTTCACTACTTTTTAGTTTCTCGGTATAGTGGTTTATTTTTTGTTCATTTATTTTTAGCGAAAGTAAAGTTGCCGAACCACTTGGGACAGATTTTATCCTACTTTGCTCGTAAGATTTTAATAACAATATACTGATAGTAAAAATAAGTTACGATACTTTAAAGGCACCAAACAATAATAATATATTATGTGTATAATTATATATAGAATAATAATTGTTGGGTAAAATATGTTATATTTTTGTCGGAGTCACAATGACTTTCAATACAGCTAAATTACTTCCAGCCGTAGTGTTTTTAACTCTTCACCATGTAATTCTAGTAACTAAAATATTATAATATTAAAAATAAATAAACTTGTATCAAGAATAGAAAACAAATATTATGCTAACGCAAGAAGATTGTTCATGTATCAGATAACATTGTATATGAATCCTACAATGTAAATAAAGCTTGTATTTATTTATCTATTTAAAGTTGACGTTAAAATAATTAAATTTGGTATTATTCTAAGAAAACCTCACAAACCACAAATTATACAAAGAATGTAGAACTGGCGGCTTTTGTAATCGTCTCTCATGCAAGAAAATAACACTTTTGTAACAGGTGTCCGTCTATCGGAGGTTAAAAGCAATCTATTCTGTCAAGGTGGTGCAACACTTGCGCCATCTGTTATTGATTTGAAAGAGCAAAATTGACAAAAGAGTGATAAACCTTCTACTTTCACGTAGACTGTTTGTCTTATTTTTTAGTATCGTCCATTCATATGAACAGTTAAACGATTAACATGTGGTCATCATTTGGCTGGGCATATTTAAGTGGCCGTTCTGCTTAGATTATGAATCAGAGAATTAATGACTCACTGGTTATTGTGGTTAGACAATAGCAGTACAATAGTTGGTGATGGGCGTTATTGACAAACAACCATAACAACCTTTTACGAGGATTATCATACTATATTTTTTTTACAGTAAGTGCACAACCTTATACAATTTTCGGATGCTTGTCTAATGGTATTACCCTAATAAATGGTTTACTGTAGCTTCATATATTAACAATTTTTACTAAAGCTATATTTTATTGGCATTGACCGTAATATTATAACGCCCCTACTGCTGAAAGGGCGAGCTTCTGTGGTGTGAAGGATATTCGAACCCGTACCATTCAGATTACGAGTGGCCTAACCACCTGGCCATACTGGTAAATTAACTTATGAGTGACTTGTCAACTTAGATATACTGGTTCAGAATGGTATGGAAAGTGAGATTTACAACAGTTGGTGCATTTGATTTTGCTATTTTTGATCGCTAGAGTATTCAAAGCGATTAAGATAAAAGTTGAGTAATATTAAAGCACTATGAACTACAGGACCGAGCAAAAACTTTATACGTTATACTTTGAGAACAATTACTTGAGAAGTCTCTTGTGGTTTTTAAGTTAATAGTTTTATATTTGTTCAGTATGTATAATCTCGACTAAAATGTTTACATACTATTCTATATTGATGTCACTGTCTACATGCACAGAGTAGTTATTGAGTAAATGTCCTAGTGGTAACAGATAAAGTAGCGTATGATCAGACAAACATGTGCGAGTTGTTTTGGTCTGTATGAGTTGTTTTAGTCTGTATGAGTTGTTTTGCGTATTTGTTCGTCAAAACACACGTACACTTGTTTTAAATAAAAGAGTATGTTTGTGGTATAATCTTTTTGGAAACAGATCAACGCTTTGTTCGAACAATTTCTCTGTACTCGGTGTAGAGACATGTCTCGTCGAGTGCTGGAAGTTATAAAGCGTCTAGTTGTTTTGACTGTCCAGAAATAGTATGAAGTAAACATACATTACTAGAACAGTAAAGTGTCACAACTGTATTGCAGTCACAGTACTGATACGTCATCAGACTACATAAAACTTTATGTATATACTGATAAAACCGAGAAATGACTGCCGAAGCAGACCGTGCATTTATTAGGTTAATTCCTCAAGGTCGAAAGAAGTCTGGCAATAACTTATGACAGGAACGGCATTACATTCATACTAGGGTATCCAGAAGGTTATTTTACAAGAAGCTTTATATTAAAAGTGATACCAACCAAAATTTACCTACCGTCACCGTGTCACTAAGGCAGGGCAGCATGCCAACTTATAGTTAAGACGCTGGCGACATATCATATCTTCGGGTGAGTCTTTGTTGAAACTTATGGTAGAATTCATGCTCTTCATTTGTGTAGGTAATAGATGAGAGAAGACTGTCTTTCCTACTGGAAACATACAGGAGGTGGTGCAGTACATGTTTGGGAAGCTATTGATCATGATGGAAAATCTGCTCTGGATATCTTCCAGGGAAACGTCATTGGTGTATCCTACAGGAATCACATGAAGAAACATTTCTGCCTTATGGTAAGCTAAGGTTTGCTAATAATTTGTTTTGATCCAGGATGGTAATGTTGCTGCTTACATTGAGCATATTGTACAGGGTTTTAACGACCAGGAGGACGTTAAAAATTTGCATGGCCAGCAATATGTTCAGATTGTAACCCTGTTGAGAACTTTTGAATAGGACCGAACCTGAAAATTGTTATTCAGCACCGTAAACGGATCATTCCAGCTGAGTTGCAGCGCCTTCTAGTGACAAACTATAATGAATTCACGGTGGATTACATCTACAGCATACCACGTCGCCTTTCGGAGGTTATTACAGTATGAGGAGGACAATCCAATTATTGAGTATTTAATATGAACTAATATAAGTCTACTGATGCTATTTATAATAATTTGATGCTATATTTTGTCATTATATATGTTTTTATGTTTGCTGTAATAGGCGAAATGCTGAATTACACATTTTTTTTTTATGAGTTTCTGATAATGTTTTTGCTCTTCTAATAAAATCGTTCATGATATTCATAGAACCTGTATTATCATACAAATTACATCTTCAGACGTTTAATATGATATGCATTTATCAGTATAACACCGCTGAGTGTATTTATATTCCATCTTAATAACAATGTTACAAAATATGCAAAGATATTGGTCAAGACCAAAATATATGTAACTTATGTATTCACTCAAACCAAAGGAAAAACAATTATGAATACACAAAACCGAAATTATTTATTCGTGGGAAAAGAAATGTTGTTTGGATTCGATTTGTTGTAACAAAACTACATGTCCTATAAAAAACATTTTAAGATAATAATGTGTCAGTATTAATTCTTTTTACGTTGTCTCACGGCACGACGTAAAATTGGTCACGCTTGTTGTGTTTTCTGCTTTCTTCATATATAAATGTGTTTATTCAGTGTTTTCAAAAGCAGATGTTAGTTTTGAGCCTGTCTAGTTGATAGTGTCTTTTAAAATGAAATATGAAAAGTATAGTGAATGTTTTGCGTTTTGAGATCTTAAACATGAGAATTCAGAAAACAAAATGTTTTGTAAGTTCTTTCACAAGCGTCTTTCCCGTTGTTTTGAACTCACATATGTACATTAAGGTGACGGAAAAAATGTTGAAAATCAATATAAAAAAAAAAAGAAAGATGAAAGACAGGCAATCTACGATCACGGATGTGGAGGTGTTTAATTCTTTCTATTTGCGATTTGATAACGTCCATTAAAACTTTGGTAAGGCTCGTCGGAAAACGTTAACCATCTTAGCTCCTCCGCACATACCGCGTTGTTCCATTTGTATCTATCTTTATGACAGGCAGTGCAGAGTGCGAACTTTCAGCTCAACAATGGCCATGAACGGCTGTGAATCAATCATCCCAGGCTTCGGCCTCAACGAACATTCGTGGGATTGTAAGCGATTTGGTTTTGGTCTAGTAGTTTTTGGAGTTTTATACACAAAAATTAAATTATTTCACGCATCAATCACGTCTTCTGACAACTTTCGAGAATGAGCACACCGCTAATGTTTGTATACTGTACAAACATTATTCACTGATAACTTAGGTAAAGGACCCTACTTTCCTAAACACACACATACACATATATATACATATTGTTTCTTCGTAGAACAGTGCTGCTGTTACTGTGTTGTAGTATATATTGCATCATTAGGCTTAAGAAGAATTGGAGTTCTTCCTAATTTACTCTCTATAGCCTATGTTGGATGGAACCATTGGTTTATCCTGAAGTAACTGATGAGGTAATAAGATTTTTTCAATCTTTTTCTTTGCGTGAGAAAACGTTCATTCTAAATTTGTGAGAGTGAAAATTAATGTTTATACGTTTCTGTGTAAGTTCCAACTTTCATGTCAATGTGTGATGAGCTGATTCTTTTAATCTGATTACACTTTTAAAGCGTAACACAGTTTACGCTAGTTGGAATTAATAAAGAATATACTTAATACAAAATAGCATCTAATTTAATCACAGATATTTTTAATTTTTAAGAAATATTTGAACAACACTAGTAATAATACACAGCACGCAAGCTGAAAAATTATGTATTAATATATAAACACAATATCATCTGTTTCAGTGGGAAAGACCAAGCAGACCAGTCGTTGTAAATAGTTATTGGTAAATAATAATTTAAATAACTTTACTTGAGATCTAACAATTTCATCAATGATTCTGTTTGTTCGGTTAATGATTTTATTACATTACCTGAGAAATTTTGCTCGTTTGAAAGCAAAGTCACAGTGGACCGTTTGCTTTGTCAACTGCGGGAAATTGAACCCTTGCTTTTAGCTTTGTAAGTCTATAGATTTACCTTTGTTCCATCAGTAAGCGGTAAACACTTAAAATTATAAACTTTAAGGAAGGCACTTCAGACGTAGGACGTGTATTTAATTAAGTAGGGCAACTAGGGAGGAAAGATTACAAACTGTGTTTAATTTGTCCACTTTTAGGTTTATATTCTACATTACACATGTTAAGATCCAATCTTGGTTAATTAAAATTTCTAATACTACTTTCCAGATGACCCGGCATGGCCAAGTGGGTTAAGGCGTTTGACTCGTAATCTGAGGGGCAGGGTTTCGAATCCCTGTCGCACCAAACATGTTTGACCTTTCAGCTGTGGGGTCGTTATAATGTTATGGTCAATCCCACTATTCGTGGGCAAAAGAGTAGCCCAAGAGTTGGCGGTGGGTGATGATGACTAGCTGCCTTCCATCTAGTCTTACACTGCTAAATTAGGTACAGCTAGCGCAGATAGCCCTCGAGTAGCTTTGCGCGAAGTTCAAAACAAACTATAAACTACTTGCCAGTGCAATCAAACAGTAGACAGCTCAAGCAGATGAAAAGATATGTAAGAGAAAAAAACATCTGAAGCTTTAAAATAAGCTAAAATGTTTACTGTAATCTTATTGAAAATAAAAATGTACTTATATGAAGAAATATGTCTGGAAACAAATCCTTTGTGTTCATGTTAGAATATTACTCAAATATTCAAAATTTGGATGGTTTCCTCTGGATTTGAAAAACGGGACTTTTTCTCCCTGGAAAATCTGCTTAATTTTTACTATTACAGTTATCATTCTACAAAACCAAAAGTATACTTAAGTGTAAATATTAGAGAGATTGGATATAAATTACGCGTTCAGCACATTTAACTATAATGAACGTAGCTTATTTGTAAGTTTCTGTATATGATCGAAATAATGAATACAATGTGGCGTCATCTATTGAATATAACCACAAACAAAAATCATAACAAATTTCACACTTTGACTATTCAAGGTTCAGACAATAAATAAATAATTATAGTATGTGCAACACCCATTATTTTAACACAGAATATCAAACGTACTCTCCCCATAACAAAAACATTACTTTCACTAGGACTGTGTCCGAAGGTTTTATTGTATCTTTATTGATGTAATTTGTAGATATAGTACTGGGAAATGTAGGATTTAAAATTTTTATTTTCGTAATGTTTAATAAGTAAAAATATTACAATCTATACCAAAACAATCTTATCACGTTTTTACAAGCAAGACTTTCCATGAAAATATTTTTTTTATAAACTGTTAATTTTTCTAAAGTTTTTTCAATGAGATATGAATACTACAGTTAGTGTGCAGTAACACAAAAAGACGACCATAGATCGGTGATTCTGCTAGTAGTTTCATATACAACACTTTTGAAAAATCCCCGTTGTTATTTTCAGCAACAACACAGAAAATATTTGAAAAAAAAAAGTTTAGTTCATCACACTCAATAATCTGTTATATAAACTATTCATTGACGCCTTCCTGGTGAACAAACCAGTTCGTTTTCAGATTTTTCATGAAGCAGTGAGAAATACGTTAAAAAAACAAAACAAAACAAAACAGAAACACACACATACACATACAACAACACCTAAGCCAAGTATTTAAACAATCAGGTTTAAGGTTAACGATATTGATAGTTTGTGTATTTAAGCCCTTATGCACTAGAGTACTTAGGTATTCAAAGCAACCACACTATCATAAATGTACGCAAGCATATTCACCCAGAGAAGGAAAGTACTACAAACATAAAGTGTTAAAAATACATTTATTTTCAAAGACAAGTTTAGTTTTACCTTCGTAAATTTATCTCTACCTCTATGTGTATATATATGTGTGTGTGTGTGTGTTTCTTGAACTGACCTGCCATCTGTTTGCATTCTCTTCATATTATTTAAATTAACAAGATATCGTTTGAAATTAAAGCTACTATCATTAGCCCAACTCATGAATGATACTGTCACTGGTACTTATTTAGACAACTGTTAAATCGGTTATTTTTATATTACATCATTATTTCTGATATCAATGTTGTTCGTATGTTTAACAATATTAAATCAATTTTACAGTAATTTTGGTTTCTTTCTTCCCGACTATCTAAAGACAGCCGTGAGTTTATCTTCCTTATTATTAAATGCGTTTTAAATTTCTGGTTATAAGCTAGTCATGCTTGAAATTCTTAAATATTCGATAACAAAACAGCAGTTCACTCTTGTTTTAAGGGTTATTAATATATTTATAACAATGTTGTAATACTGAAATAAAACCAACAGTAGTAACATGAACGAACAAGAAACATAATTGTCTATAATATTAAAAAATTAACGCAAATGACACTTGATGTAAGTCGTGGCTTGTAATACATAATATTTCAGATATGGCCATTTAATAGCGGAGACAAATATGTCGTCTCTTCCTCGGATAAATATCCGGGAATTACAGGACCAGTTGTCTCTTATTATAGATAATAATAGTTCGTTAAATGGTATTGTAGAATACTTTGATTCTAATTTATTTGAATTTTTGAAATTTAGTTAATGAAAATTAATCTAGTTTTCTAAGCTGCGGTTAGTCGTCACTTAAAACTGGCTGCCTCCCAGTGGCTCAGCGGTAAGTCTGCGGACTTACAACGCTAAAAACCGGGTTTCGATACACGTGACGGGCAGAGCAGAGATAGCCCATTGTGTAGCTTTGTGCTTAATTCAAAACAACAAAAATAAAACCGGCCTTTACCAAATGTTCATTCTCACGTATTAACATAGAAGTTTACCGAACTGTAAATTTATTGTTTTGTAACACTCCAGAATCGACATTTTGACCATTGTTTGCGAAAACCTTTGTCTGTTTAACGTCATAGACGTTATTTTAAATTCATCTGTATACTTGACAAGCCACGTTAGCCTTTGTTATGTTATAATCTTTGGCTAGGGCTACTTCGGAGTAAATGATGTTTTCATGAGTTAGTTTTCAACTTGTTTCTGATATGATATGACATGAACTTATAGAACCTGTGCATTATGTATGTTTTATGCTTGTGGCTAATACAAATATCACTAATGACAATACTTACTGTAAATTCTGTATCCTTATTAAATACAGTCGAACTGTTTATTATTTAATACTTTTTCGTCCTAATGATGGTGATGAATGAAGTACTGTTGTCGTTGCATCAGAGCTAAACAACGATAAGATATTCTTATGTACTGCTTCGTAGAACGATACAGTCTTGACTCTACAATTTTCGGAGAACTTCCTCAAAAACGGGCACAAGTTTTACTGATTAACATATAATAGACATAAATTATTTTTACAAGAAACTATAATAAAACTTTGCACTGACTTTTACAATATATTTATGGATTACAATATGTAGGACTAAAATTATAACTTTTGTTCCATTTATCTCGGAGTTGCAAGTCTTCAAATAATATATATTAATGGATGTTTTAAAGTATAATCTGTAGCAAGATTCACTGTTAAATTCTTTAGGACCATCTTATTTCAGTTATTAATGTGTAGTGAGTCTGCATGGAATAAATGTTTATGTTTGTTTTTGCTTTTTTTCAGAAAAACGATTTACAATCTGCAACAGAAACTAATATATTTTTTCCGAATGTGTTCCCTCACAGAATAAGTATTAAACATTTACCATATGTAAAGCATGTAATAGAAATTCTAAAAACTAGTTCAATGCAAAATTTTCATATACTGACCTCAAATCAAGTGTCAAGAAAAACTTTTTCTAGGACTCGTATAGATTAGACCCCTTAGTCTATTGTAATCACTTGGTCAGTTATCCCATTTCAAACCTTCTCCTCAAACTAATAACAAGTCATACAATATACAGACTTAATATATATGGAAAATACAAAGACAAATCAGAAAAACAGTAATGCGAAAACAAAACACTATACCTTTGCACCTATCTTGCTACTATATTCGTTCGTGGTGATTTAGCTTTATAAATCCAATTCTTTGTAGTCAGAAAATATCCTTCGTGTACGAGCATATCACTTAACGCTCTTTAAATTCGTTTTCGGTTAGCGTTGAAATTCGACAAACCGTATTATCAATTTTTTTCATAGCAATTGAGAGAAAATCAAAAAGTGAAAACAATATTTATCATTTTGTATGTTTTCAGCTCTGTTGTAGGGAAAACCATTTTCCCTAGAAATATATTTTCTCTAAAGTTGTAATGTTGTCAAGTAAATTAACGTGAACTGGCCAAGATATTTGGATTTGATTGATTGGTTTTCACACACGTATAGTGTGAAGCACAACTCTTTGATCAATAATTTGTACTCAGTTTCGGGTAAGATAAATTATGTGAAAGATTGAGTATTTTGTATCAGTTTTTAAACAACCATTTTAACTTGTTAATGATAAACTATCTATTTTTTCTGAAACATTATTCTATTCTGCCTCTATTCACTCATCCATAATCACCAACATAAGTTATTTGTTTTATTGTCATGTCTACTTTCACTATTATTTTGTAAAATATGCTCTACTTGCTTGCTAAAAGCTTTAATAACTTTCATTCTGTCACACAATTTTGGAAATCCTTGTTTTTAAATGACATGTTTATATTTTTGGTATATACATATATATAATCTCTCCTGATTATTCATATTATACCTAATTATTTGCTTTATGACAGAATCTTCAATTTCTTAGTTTGTACGATTTTAAAAGTTCATTTGTATTTGAATTGTTAAAGAGTGTAGTATGAAAAACATATTCAGTGTTTTCTGTTTTCTTAAGTTTAGTAAGATGAGCGTGTCACATTTACCCAAGCTTTCGAAAATTTTTGCATATAAATATGTCTAACTGTGTATATATTTTAGACAATAGAGCGTTGGTTAAAATGTGGTTAAATTCCTTTCGTTAAAGCAACCTGTTATTCTGGATCATTCTATTATTGTGCAACTTACACTTTCTTGCGGGGAAATTGCTTTATAGTATGCACGTATAAAGGGTGATAGAGTTATTTTCAAGTGGCTGGTAATTTGTTACCTAGAATATACTATTCTCCCTTATTTCACAATTGAAAAATCCTCAGTGGCGATGGTAATACATATACTCTAGATGGAATGACATTATTGAATATTGGGAATATTCTTTTAATTTAAAATAACAAGTTTACAAATAGTTTGGTTTGAATTCCAAAACCAACAAATAGACGGATTGACCGTCACATTATAATGCTTCTACGGCTGAAAGGGCAAGCATGTTTAGTGTGACAAGAATTCGAACCCACCACCCTTATATTACGAGTCGCGTGCCTTAACCACCTGTCTATGCCGAGCCTTTACGAATAGAAACAGCAAGTTAAGTGTATTCAAAATTTTAATTTCCAGAAGTAGTTTATATCCAGTACAGGTAGTGTCTCTCATCAAAGTTCACTTATTTAAAGTTACTTTATATCCATTACAGGTAGTGTCTCTCATCAAAGTTCACTTATTTAAAGTTAGTTTATATCCAGTACAGGTAGTGTCTCTCATCAAAGTTCACTTATTTAAAGTTAGTTTATATCCAGTACAGGTAGTGTCTCTCATCAAAGTTCACTTATTTAAAGTTACTTTATATCCATTACAGGTAGTGTCTCTCATCAAAGTTCACTTATTTAAAGTTAGTTTATATCCAGTACAGGTAGTGTCTCTCATCAAAGTTCACTTATTTAAAGTTAGTTTATATCCATTACGGGTAGTGTCTCTCATCAAAGTTCACTTATTTAAAGTTAGTTTATATCCATTACGGGTAGTGTCTCTCATCAAAGTTCACTTATTTAAAGTTAGTTTATATCCAGTACAGGTAGTGTCTCATCAAAGTTCACTTATTTAAATTTAGTTTATATTCAGTGCAGGTAGTGTCTCTCATCAAAGTTCACTTATTTAAAGTTAGTTTATATCCATTACAGGTAGTGTCTCTCATCAAAGTTCACTTATTTAAAGTTAGTTTATATCCATTACGGGTAGTGTCTCTCATCAAAGTTCACTTATTTAAAGTTACTTTATATCCATTACGGGTAGTGTCTCTCATCAAAGTTCACTTATTTAAAGTTAGTTTATATCCAGTACAGGTAGTGTCTATCATCAAAGTTCACTTATTTAAAGTTAGTTTATATCCATTACGGGTAGTGTCTCTCATCAAAGTTCACTTATTTAAAGTTAGTTTATATCCATTACGGGTAGTGTCTCTCATCAAAGTTCACTTATTTAAAGTTAGTTTATATCCAGTACAGGTAGTGTCTCATCAAAGTTCACTTATTTAAATTTAGTTTATATTCAGTGCAGGTAGTGTCTCTCATCAAAGTTCACTTATTTAAAGTTAGTTTATATCCATTACGGGTAGTGTCTCTCATCAAAGTTCACTTATTTAAATTTAGTTTATATTCAGTGCAGGTAGTGTCTCTCATCAAAGTTCACTTATTTAAAGTTAGTTTATATCCATTACAGGTAGTGTCTCATCAAAGTTCACTTATTTAAATTTAGTCTCTCATCAAAGTTCACTTATTCCAACGGGTAGTCTCTCATCAAAGTTTATATCCAGTGCAGGTAGTGTCTCATCAAAGTTCACTTATTTAAAGTTAGTTTATATCCATTACGGGTAGTGTCTCTCATCAAAGTGTATGTATTTGAATTTAATTTATATCTAGTACATGTAGTGTTCTCATCAAAGTGCACTTATTTAAAATTAGTTTATATCCAGTACAGGTAGTGTCTCATCAAAGTTCACTTATTTAAATTTAGTTTATATTCAGTGCAGGTAGTGTCTCTCATCAAAGTTCACTTATTTAAAGTTAGTTTATATCCATTACGGGTAGTGTCTCTCATCAAAGTTCACTTATTTAAAGTTAGTTTATATCCAGTGCAGGTAGTGTCTCATCAAAGTTCACTTATTTAAAGTTAGTTTATATCCATTACGGGTAGTGTCTCTCATCAAAGTTCACTTATTTAAATTTAGTTTATATTCAGTGCAGGTAGTGTCTCTCATCAAAGTTCACTTATTTAAAGTTAGTTTATATCCAGTGCAGGTAGTGTCTCATCAAAGTTCACTTATTTAAATTTAGTTTATATTCAGTGCAGGTAGTGTCTCTCATCAAAGTTCACTTATTTAAAGTTAGTTTATATCCATTACGGGTAGTGTCTCTCATCAAAGTTCACTTATTTAAAGTTAGTTTATATCCATTACGGGTAGTGTCTCTCATCAAAGTTCACTTATTTAAAGTTAGTTTATATCCAGTACAGGTAGTGTCTCTCATCAAAGTGCACTTATTTAAATTTTGTATGCGTTGTTAATCAACACAAATGCTCATTAATTGTATCTGTTCATTGGGACAGGTTTCAAAGGATTAAAAAATCCGTATTTAACTCCCTATTACATTTCTTGATTATTCTGGTATTATTTTAACTCTAAGATTATCAGTGCAATGTGGTCAGGAGAAAACCTAGTGTCATGACCACAGGAATTGTTTTTGTGAAGTTTTCTTTATTCTGAATAAATGTATTTTACCAGGCACTTATTACCTCTTGTGTATTTTAGACTTAAATATCTCTGAACGAGGAATTTCTACAAGTAGAAAGACTTATAATGAAGTGGAAAAGTGTGTTACTGAAGGCAGACAGCTGCCTGACAGAGTAGTTAGGTCTCTTTAACGTGATTTGCCAATATAATCAAAATTAAGTATTCTACCTGCATACTCATTGGATGCAGCAAGATCACAAGTAAGCTATGTTTACCATAACTCGGGCTCCTAAAACTAAAATAGCCCAATTCAAGTCTAGTCGCCCACTTGGGGACACTCAACAGTCAGCTTTTGTTAAAATGATCTGTGATAAAGTGAGTTGTGCTTGGTTGTGCTGATAAATGTATATATAGGCAAAGATAAGATTCCTGATTGCCAGTGCCTTCGGGTTTATAGTGTGGCACACTAACCATTGGGCTATGCACGCCCTTTTCAAAGGAAGAAAGAAATATGCTTATACATGCTCAGGCGTTCACATTATATAGACATCTAGTGAACTGGTTAACCTCGTCATGTGTTAGTATTCTGACTGAAAGCACCAGTTTAGTAAGTCCATATAAATTTTTCTTTTGATAACCTAGATGTAAGTGAAGAGGCATATATAGATAATATACCTACAGAATGAAGGCAGTATTCTCCAGTCTTGGTTCTGGTATTGTGATCTTGAGGTTGGACTTACTGTTTAGCTTTGCCTATGAAACAAGTAAATTGTGTTTCCATGAGAAGACAATCCATTAATCTTAGACTCAGTCTGATCAGTATTTGACAGTCTTCTATCTGCTTTCTGGATAAGAAACATTGCATTACTTGAACTTTTCCCACCCTTATACTGGTGTGTGTTTTTTGTAAATGGTAATATAAGCTATTAATACATGACTGTAACCGGTACATATCAGTTTTTACTCCATAAAGGTGGCATTTCTTAAAGTATTTGCCTTGTACATCCGTTAGTCTATGTGTATCAATAATAATTTCCAATACTGTTTATATGTTCGGTCGAACGTAAATGTACACGAATTTCAAAATTACGTAACGTATTACAAACTTCAACCATGACAAGACATTAACATTTATGAACTTATGGTTCATGGCGGGTGAAAGACATATATATACAATGCAAACAGTTTTTTTTACCACAGAACATTTGCTGTAAGTGAAGTTCAACGTGATCTGTAATGATATTGGATTTAAATTCATATGTTGGTTAGTATATTGGGCATTACAGTAGCTATTAAATCAGTGATACGTTAACGTCGTGAACCTATGCATGCCACGTTTCGTCTGTAGACGATGTTCTTCACATAATCCTAAAGGCAAATGTCCAAGAGATTGATTTCTGACGACTGCACCGGCTCCTTTCTTACACAACATGCTTTCTAATCTTTAAAGTTGTCGGGAATACTTAGTGATGGATTTCCTAGCTGTTGGATTTTTGCCCATACCCTATATAATATTTGCTTTGGACTAGAATAGATGATTTCATCTCTGCTAGCCACAGGTCTCACTAAACTTTCTCTGTCTCTGCGTTTGTGAATGGTGTATTTAGTAATCGTACCCTTTATCCAACACAAACCATAAATTCGTAGCTGTTACTATCTTCTAGTTTGAGTCTGTGACACGTCACGTAATTTTCAGATACCTTGCATATTTGAAATTTTAAATCTGTATGACATTTTATGTAACTCATGAGTAAAGGCCAACACAGGGATCCCTAGCGTTCAGATATAGCTGCCCCTAATTTAAACTACCATGCAGAGGAGATACAGAACCTGTGGTCGCAATAACTCTATCTTTCAATCAGATAAACTGTCATTTTTATACTGCGCTCACAGCTGCAAACATGAAGCATGGTCAACTGTATCACGAGGTAAACCCTGGAATTTTCACGCTGGACCACAACAAAAGCTATGCAGATTAATATTTCTGTATGTATTGGAACAACACGGGACCTTTTATAAAACAGGAACAAACGAAGACAACTCAGATTGTTTCTGAAGGATACACTCACAACTCAGATTGTTTCTGAAGGATACACTCACAACTCAGATTGTTTCTGAAGGGTACACTCTTTATTGACAAGATACATTAGAAAAATCAAGTAAGAAAGATAAAATAGCTGCTGAAGAAATATTCATTTAAAAGTTGTTTAAAAACTAATTATTTATTTAAATTTTAGTAAGAATAATTGAAAGCGTTCATATAAACGATTTGTATTGTACTTGTCACATTTTATTGGTTTATAAGCACTAAATAAAAAATGAAACTATAAAAACACTTTTTGCTATCTATGCAGATGAATATATTTCTGTATGTACTACAAAGTGTATTGTTTTTTATAGGCATAACACTTATAATTGAAACAATGATCAGTTGTGGCATTTGAATTATCTTACTCTTTTTAGAGCATATCTATATATAAGGTGCACTTAAAGAAAGCAGGAAAAATGATACAGTGTTTGGTTGATAACATCACCTACGTTTCTCTGTTATACCCTATATAAAATTACTTTAAAAATCATATTGTATTTTTCTTAGTAGTCAGTTGTCACTGTATTATTATTTTCATTAATAATCAGTTGTCACTATATTATTATTTTTATTAGTAATCAGTTATCACTGTATTATTATTTTCATTAATAATCAGTTGTTACTGTATTATTATTTTTATTAGTAATCAGTTGCCACTGTATTATTATTTTCATTAGTAATCAGTTGTCACTGTATTATTATTTTCATTAGTAATTAGTTATCACTGTATTATTATTTTCATTAGTAATCAGTTATCACTGTATTATTATTTTCATTAGTAATTAGTTTATTCTTCTATATTAGACCTTTCAGTAACTGATACACGTTGATAAATTGAAATACCAGGGTGGGCAAAAATTGGTATGCAGTTGGTATAATTGGTATTGTACGGTTGGTAGTAAGGAAAATATTACGAAGCCAGTTTAAACCGGTTTAATTACTATTTTCTCGGAGTAGTAGCTAAGAAAGCAACCTATGTTATAAACGTAACAGCTAAATACTCACCTTTGTGCCTAACTATATATTAAAATTAACCATATATGATTATAATATCCCAAATTAGAAATTTGAATTGAAACCTAGTGTATTTGACACAAGATGACGTTACTAGTCATCTCTTATACAATTTTTATTATTGTTTCTATCCCAGTAGTTATTGTTGTTTTGAATTAAGCACAAAACTACACAATGGGTTATCTGTGCTCTTCCCCCCGGTATCGAAACCCAGTTTTTAGCGTTTAAGTCCGTAGACATATCGCTGAGCCACTGGGGACTTCTATCCTAATAACTGAAATAATTGTAGTTTTATTGAAAGTAAATACAACAATCTTCGGTAACACCTTAAAATTTAAAAATGTGAAGCAGTGTGTTATTTGCCTTTTTTGATATAGTGGTCCGTTTCATAAGTAAGACATGTTTACGTTTTTTAAATAACATACATTATGAGGAAGCATTTACATTATTAACTGGAACTTTTAATCTGTAATTAATCACCTAATCATAATATTATTTGTATAAAAAATTTCCATCTTCTAATTAATTAAAATATGTTTTAGAGAATTTCAAATCTGTTTAATTCTGGTTCTTATGACCCATCACAGAATAAACTAATATATAAACAAATCTACTTAATTCTGGTTTTTATGACCCATCACAGAATAAACTAAACAAATCTACTTAATTCTGGTTTTTATGACCCATCACAGAATAAACTAATATATAAACAAATCTATTTAATTCTGGTTCTTATGACCCATCACAGAATAAACTAATATATAAACAAATCTATTTAATTCTGGTTCTTATGACCCATCACAGAATAAACTAATATATAAACAGTGATTATTATTCTTTAAAATTGTACAAACTCAACTCAACATAAGAATAATCTAATGATATAATAACGTTCTGAGTGCTGGCTTTTTGTTTTTGTTTAATTTCGCTCAAAGCTGCGAGGACCGTCTACTTTAGTCATCACTAATTTTATAGTGATATACTCGAAGGTAAGCAGCTAGTCAACACCACTCACTGCCAATTTTTGGGTAACACTTTGGCAACGAATAGCGGGGTTCACCGACATATTATAAAGAACCTAATGTCTAAAACGACTGAGCATTATTGGTAAAAGGATTTGGCACCATGACCCGCAGGTTACAAGGTGAGTTTCATAACCATTAACCTATGGCTGATTCACGTCCTAACTTAAGTTGTGAAACTTTTAAAATATCTATGCGATAACATGATATTTGATTTAAGTTAAAATAAAAAGCGAAGTAATAGAAAATTACAAGGTACAGATCGTCAGAGTTTGTATATCAGATGATGCGTAGTAATGGCAGTTTTTGCTATACACCGAAAAACCAGACTTTGTACAAACAATGTACAACTTTGTTAATCAACCTCCGGTCATGTGAGTTCTGTACATTCTTATGTCTGCGTAACTATTTGTACCTGATGACGCTATGAGCTTGCTGAAACGTTAAAGTATTTATTTCACTACCCATTCAACCCTTTCCTAAATATTATTAAACAAAAAGGAAAAAAAGACAACTTAAAAAGGAACATCGTGTTGTATTAGCTCTTTGAAAATAATTTGAAATAATTTGCACTTAACACGAGTAAATTTCTGTGTTATATAATTTTGTGCATACAACGGTGCAAAAGATTTATTAATGTTTTAAAAACTAGAAAAACGTCCATATGAAACTATCCAGCAAATAACTAAAGTGTCAACTTAATAAAGGACGAATCCTTTAAAGTTTATCTGGCAGCTAAGTATCTACTCCATTAAAACAAAAACTGTTTTAAGCATCTTATGGTGATAATAAGAAATATTTCAATTCAAGATAGTTGCAAATCCATTTTTAATTTCTCGAACACTACACCTTTTGTACATAATAGCATTTGTAGTTAACTAATGGTAAGTGTATATATATATATATTTCGCATACATTCCCTCAAAACTGTTTCGATCAAATTATACTTTAGTGTATTGACATCTCGGTCGAATTCTTTCTGAAATAAAATTTTAAGGTTTATATGAGAAAAAGGAAGTGTTTAAAAACGTGAAGATTAAACACATGTCAACTTGAAGTTACAAGTAGTACTGAGTATTAATATGGAAATCTTATGAGAATTAGGCTTAACGTAATACAGCATAACATAAAAATAAAACTGATGAAATAGCAGGAAATAACATTATTCAGCTGCAGTAACCAGTATTTAGCTTAAAATAACATTATGTAACTAGAATAGTCCACGTTTAGTTTAAAATAACGGTATTTAGCTCAAAAGTAAACGTTTAACTGAAACAGCTAGAAATTATCTGAAACAATCAGTATTTAGTTGAAACTGTATTTAGTATCTGGTTTAAAACAAAAGTGTTTAAGTTTAAATAACATTAAACAGGTGAAGTAATAGCATTTAGCTTAAACTAACATTATTTAGCTAAAATTGTTACTATTTTATTTAAATTAATAGTACTTAGCTGAAACAGTGTAAGAGCTTCTGATGTACGTAATAATAATTAAAATGTTTAACATTCTGTGTAGTAAGACAGGCAACAGATAAACATTTCGATAGCGGAAACATAATGTAATTAGTGGCTTACAGTTTTATACGTTGTCCAGTTAATACTATTTATTAGTGTAATAGTATAAAGTTTTTAATATAACCATGATAATCAAAAGTATGACACACAAATAAACTCTCAGATGTATTACATATTATGATTACTAACATAATTTTCGAGAACGTCATGCCCCCAGTGGCACAGCGATATGTCTGGGGATTCACACTGCTGCAAACCGAGTTACAATAGCCGTGGTGGGCAGAGCACAGGTAGCCCATTGTGTAGCTTTGTGCTTAATTCCACACAAACAAACGAGAACGTCATCACTTATGAAGGAATTAAAACTTAATATTTAAAGTTTCATGGTCTAAGTATAGAATATAATTCTCGTATAACAATAGTCAGTTCTGGATATTGTCAAACATTATGTCTTATGCTATTTTCAACTTATTTTGATAAATGTACGAGACATTTCAAAGATATGTTAAAATATCTTTCTATATTTTTTAACAAAAACAAAAGAAACAAGTAGAAAAATGGAAACCAGATTCAAAGAACATAAAAAGTCACCTTCACACGTTTTCGAACACTGCAAGTCAAATAAACACAACATAACCATAGAAAACACTCAAATACTAAATAAAAAAACAAACATAAACAAATGCAAAATTAAAGAAGCCTTACTTATACAACAACTTAAACCCAAAATAAACCAATACAAAGGAACACCTTTATACCTATATTAAAAATAATATAATAAATAATAATAATAAAATAAATAGTATAAAATTATATATTGAAACATCTAAGCACGCCCTCTACATTCTGACACTCAGTTACACAACCCCATTTCAATCATGTGGTGAGCTTCCAGTCAGTTATCTCTTTCTTTCTTTGTGAACCTGACGATGACCGAAGAAGATCGAAACGTTGTTCGCTCCTCTACGTAAAATATTTTCTCAACCCAAACGAGCCGTTTTTACATATATAAAAGTTCACTTTGTTTGGACTTGAAAATTTTAGTATGTGCTGCCATCTATTGTCTAAGTATAAGATTTATTTTTCGATGATTTAAAAACAAACAATAGGATATACTCCTTAGAATTATTAAAATATCATGACAGAAAAATCTATGATATCTGTGCAAAGCGTTTTCTCATTAGTATTTTCTGTTTTTTTGACTAGTTATTGATGATAGAAATATAATACTTATATTTATACTACGTGAGATATACGAATGGATACGAAAGATACAATTGCTGTTGAAAAAATATTTATTCAAAAGTTGTTTAAAACTAATTACTTATTTAAATTTTAGTTAGAATAAGTGAAGTTCTATATAAACGTTTTGTATTGTACTTTTTACGTTTTATTGATTTATAAGCTTTAAATAAAAACTTAAACTCTAAAAACACTGAAACATTGTTGTAAAAATTAAAGGTAATGTAGTTTTACATTAGTCTGAACTAGTAAAATAAAATTAAAACATCGACTAAAGGAACTGCACGAGGATGAAGTGAAATAAGAGTATTAATTTAATAAATATCAGTATTACTCTACAGATGGCAGCACTTACGTTTTGCAATCATGACTCATAAATTCGTTCGGTTGGACCGTTAGAGGAATTTGAGCGATGTTCGAACATTCATATACTATATCACATGAATCGTACCAAGCAGTGAGATAGATTGTTAAAAATTAATCTTTAATGTTGCTATTTGCTTTATAAAATCCTAAACACAATATCTTACAATTTTTTGTTGGTTTATTTATGTGCTATCTCACCTGAATAACCCAACACAACCAACAAGCTGAATTTGTTGAAAAATATTTAATACCATTATTATTTAATTTTACAAAATTCTAAGGACCTACAATATCTTATAAATTTTACTCTTACTCTATCTCGCCGAAATAATACAAACCAATAGGATAAATTTATTAAAATAAAATAAAAAGAGTATCATTATAATATTGCATTTAAAATACCATAAACACTCAAATACATCTTGATATTTTCTTCTACAGTTTGAACTAAAAACTAGTTCTTCATCAAGACCACATTGTTCACGTATATGCATCTTTTTCCTCCTGATGTTCAGATGTCGTAGTGATATTAGTAAACGTCAGCCGTATATTAAAAAGGCTAGGTGGTTAGGGGTAGTCGACTCGTAATCTGAGGGTCGCTGTTTCGAATCCTCATCGCTCCAAACGTGCTCGCTCTTTCAGCCATGGAAAGCGTTATAATGGTACGATCAACTCCAATATTCGTTAGCAAAAAAAGTAGCCCAAGAGTTGGCGGTTGGGGATGATGGCTAAATGCCTTTCCTATAGTATTACATTGCCAAATTAGGGACGGCTATCACAGATAGCTCTCGTGTCGCTTTGCGCGAAATTCCAAACAAACCAAAACCGTTTACATTAAAGCACAACTTTTGTCACAACTCAGTAAGTGCATAACCTTCCGGCTTTTCAAGTGTTTTTTCTTGTTTTTTTTTTTTTTAAATTTTAGGAATCCTGAAAGAACTATATATATATATGGTTATATATATAACTTATACATAGTATAACTATATATATACTATATATATATATATATCAAGTAACCACTCTCTTCTCCAAGGTTAAAACCACGATATATTATTAGAAATGTGAGCATTCTAACTGGAACAATATATTCTGCTGTTATGGTTAAAAGTAGACGACCGGACAGCGAATGTTCCAACTGGTTGTTCTTTCTATTATCAGAAGTTCGTAAAAAGTATGTCTACATCTAACCTTCAAGTGTCTCTATACTCAGCGCAATACCAGCTGAAAATACTACATATCTTATCATAAGAAAAAATTTGAATCACTTTACTGAAGAAGCAAAATATTCGAAATGATCAATCGACGAATTTACTGTCATTGCTGATCTAACCAATATCAAAGACAGTTTCTCATTATTAGACTATTTATCAAATCACACAGACACTAACTTTCTATACATCTTATTCATCTATACTTTAGACTCCGTCAAATCGATACTAAACAAAACTCTTCCAACATCTAAAACTATGATTACCACGAAACATTCAGAAGTTATTGGCTATTATCCAGATCTCCAAAACATTTTGAAGTACAAGTTAGATGATATATTGAAACTAGTTACATTAATATGAATTTCTAGAAACTCATATAATAGTATTCAACTTTCACGTACGGTGAGTGATGCAATATGCACGCTATTTCACCGTTGTTGTGAAGCCTTCGAATCCCTGTTACACCAAACATGCTTGCTCTTTCAGCCGTTGGGGCGTTATAATGTTATGATCAATCCTACTATTCATTTGTAAAAAGAGTAGCCCAAGAGTTGGCGGTGGGTGGTGGTGACTAGCTGCTTTCCCTCTAGTAATACACTGCTATATTAGAGATAAATAGTGCAGACAGCCTTCGTGTAGCTTTACGCGAAATTAAAAAAAAAACAAACCTGTGAAGCCTGCGACATAAACGCCCCCTTTAAGTGTAGTTGCTAGTATAAATTGTGTCCTTTGTTTTTCAATATTTGTTATTGTTAGAAGGTTTAGCGTATTGTAGAAACTTCTGTTTTAGCAGATACCTAGTGTGCATATTCTTATTCTAAATTTACAAACACTGGCGAAAATAATTTTCGTTATTGACGTGAAGGTGTGCATGTTCGACACTCGCTGGCTGTAGCAAAGGTGGAAATTGAAATGTTTGTCAAATTCGTAAGGATGGGAAAATAAATAAAACAAGTGATTTTTAGAAACTATCTGGAGCACACTCAACAATCCCTGAAAGTTTCAGTTAAGTACCACCAGAGGTTGGAAAACTGTCCTTGCAGACAGACATACAGGTATAAACCACTTTATTGCACAGATTTTAACTTGTTCAGAAAATTATTCTGTTGACATCGAGAGGGAGTTGCTCACAACTGACAGATCAGGAGAGCTAGTTCAGTTGATTAGACAACAGAAATCTTAAACTGGCCTCTGCTAATCTGTCGCACATCGCAGGAAAACAGTGGAGCACAGCTTATCAACGCTTGATCAACTCCTGTAGACTTATGTCGCCCTCTCCACCTTGACAACGCTTGGACAGAAGCAGAGAGGGAGAAACCATGCATAAACCTAATCAGATAGCACTAAGAAGCGCCCTTTCTGTCAGGGAGTTAATTATTTCTATGGTAAACACTCTTGCCTTGATGTATATCTTCTGTGCAGCATACTCTAGGACGGGTTAGTTTTCTCTACAGATAATAAACTTGTGAATAAGCTTGTCGAGAGCACCTAGGACTAGACGCCTTTTCTCTATTCTATCTGTTTTTCTTTGTTTCCTCAATACGAGCATAATGTTTCATACGTATAGCATCTTGTGATATAAATCATTTAAGTTTCATAGCTAATATCTTGTTTACTACAGCTCCATATTTCTGTTGTTCGAAGGGTCCATGAAGGGTGCGTTACTTCGCCTTACCTAAAGTATAAAAAAAAAGACAATTCATAAACCAGCATTACAGTAACAGTGGTGTTCAGTTTATTATCTATGACCTGTACACCTCGTTAAATTCAAACTTGTGATATTTTGAAAACGTGACAAAATTATCCTTTATTTACTTTACAAATAGCAAACTTTATTTAATAATGAACTACACAAACGCATATTTACTAAACGTTTCGAAATAAATGCATGCAATTTCCAGCAAAATGCTATAGAGTGAACGTGAACTAATAATTACAAAAACATGAAGGTTGAACACAAATCTTTCTACAACCGTAAATATTTTGGTCCGGCATGGCCAGGCGGTTAAGGCACTCTATTCGTAATCCGAGGGTAGCGGGTTAAAATCCCCGTCACATCAAACATGCTCGCCCTTTCAGCGGTGGGGGCGTTATAATGTTACAATCAATCCCACTGTTCGTTGGTAAAAGAGTAGCCAAGAGTTGGCGGTGGGTGATGATGACTAGCTGCTTTCCTTCTAGTCTTACACTGCAAAATTAGGGAGGGCTAGCGCAGATAGCCCTCATGTATCTCTGCGCGAAATACAAAAACAAACAAACTGTAAACATTTGTAATACGAATGTTGATACTCAAAAAAGGAAGAAGCAAATGCATGAAAACCCAATTATTAAGTTTGATATAGACGTAGACTAAACAAACAAATGTTCCTAAACTTTCTGAATTTTTGGGTCATCCTTAGAGACAATGTACAACAATAAATTTTAAAATTTACCAGTGATGTATCGTCACAAACTTTCACCTAAACAAACTGTAACTTAAAAGTTGGGATTCCAAACTTTCTTTTGATATGAGTTTACTCAGTATTTGTTTTAGATGAAATAATAATAATAATAAAATGAGGATTGTTAACCATAATTGTCTGATGTTAGCTCCCTCTGGAATTTGTGTTTAAGTTGTGTAAATAAAAATAATTTCCTGCTTGCTCAGAAACAACGTGCCTACAGATGAAACAAAGTCGACAAATGTGTAGATTTAGAAGGAACATCGTGTACAAGTTTGTTTTGTTCATACAAGTTGTGCTGATGAGCTTTGAATAAGAGAAACTGCTGTCCACAGAAAATGCATTAGGGCCTTTAAGTCACTGATTCTCTTTCCAACTTCACCTTCGTTAAAAAAGACAAGAAATATCAAGTTCATTTATAGTTAAGATAGATTAAAAACAGAAAAGTTTTGAAGGTGGAGATGTCGAGATCTGTAACTTGTAAGATTAAAATTAGTTGGGCATTTATTGTTGCAGTTGTCTTGTTTCTAAAGTTCTTGAAATCATAAATATATCACCAAACCCTTCGAATTATTTTCTTTGTCGTAGTCTATCGTTTTTAGAAGTACCTTCTTCCCTTATATGAAATTAAAATTGATAATTTTATATTTTATGTAAAATATGTATAGTTTTATATTAATTTTATATTTTATGTAAAATATATATAGTTTTATATTAATTTTATATTTTATGTAAAATATATATAGTTCTATATTAATTTTATATTTTATGTAAAATATATATATAGTTTTATATTAATTTTATTTCCCTGTAATTCGTAAATTTACCACACACATTAAATCTAAAATATATCTCAATATGTCCCAATGTTCTTATGATACATGGTTGAAACGTCTATACATTCAAGTTTGGAGACTTTCACGAGAAAGTACTTTTATCAAAACCAAAAAGTGGCAGACATCGTGGGAAAAAGTGTTAACTGAACACATTTTCAGCTATTACTATTATGTATTACTGAAGTTAAGAAAGTTTTAACATACTTAATACAAATGATTGTGGTTGTACAAAAATTTCTTGTTGCTACTTGTGATTACTGTCTTTCCTTTACTGTAGGAATTTCATGAAGATGGAATGTGTATATTCTTACATTTTTCAAAAAAAATTATTATTCGTCAGTTGTTTTCCATCATATTCCGCCTCATTAATATCTTGTCAGTAAATGCTGTTTGCTTTGATCTTATGTTCAAACATTAATAATATATTGTGTTTGTGACAGTATTTAGTATGTATTAAAATCACACATAAACTATCTTATTGAAGTTACTGTAATATTGAACATCTTACATTAACTCCCAAGGTCGTGTATTATAATGTATTTTTAACTGGCAATACTGTTTGAATATCAAAGTACTTTATGTACCACTTTGAAAATTGGAATAATAGTATTTTACAAATTAAAATATTATATGTAATTGTAATTTCTTAATTATTTACAAGATGGTGAGCTACACAGTGCCTTGTCTCTTATAGCACACCTATAGACCCAAAATGTAGAGTGCACTTTTTTCAGCATTGAAATGTAAACCATGAAAGGAGATCGTGACAAGGGGTATATCATAAAACCTTATAAGTGTAGTGAGTGTTGGTATAATACGTTTGTTTGTTTGTTTTTGTATTTTGCGCAAAGATACACGAGAGCTATATGCGCTAGCCGTCCATAATTTAGCAGTGTAAGACTAGAAGAAAGGCAGTTATTCATCAACACCCAGCGCTAACTCTTGGACTACTCTTTTACCAACGAATAGTGGAATTGACTGTCGCATTATAACGCCCTCACGGATAAACGGGCGAGCATATTTGGTGTGACGGGGACATCTTTGTTGGTCATGCTTGGTTTCGCAAAATTCATTGATTTCAGTTAGCTACGAAATGTAAGGTTAGGATGTACAGTGAAACCTGTTTGAGCCGGAAACTGCATCAGGTGGAAACCTGTACAAGCCGGAAATATCAGAATTTTGCCGTATTATATTAAGATTTCTCTTTTGAAAGACCCATATAGAATATGGTAGAACCTGTGAAATGGGACGGAAAACTATCTTTCACCTATCTCATCTTTCAACAAGAAGGATTAGAACCTAAATTTTTGTTTAATTTGTAATTTGTTTAAATATTAATAAGTTCTTGTTTAATTAATAATTTGTTCTTGTTTAATTAATAATTTATTTAAATATTAATAAATTCTCGGACATTTTGTTACAGTGAGTATTGGTTAAATATATTCTGTTCTTTTTTCTGCTGTCATTATTCTGGAAGTCGCTATTCGAAAGAACATTTACTGTACTTTTGGTCTCATTTGCTGATGGAAAACTAGAGAAACCATGGGTAACAGATAAAAGTGAAAATCTGCGCTGTTTTAAAAATTTAAAGAAGAATCAACTTCCTGTACAATGGAAAGCGAATAATAAAGTGTGGATGACAAGTACTACATTCGAGGAATTTTTAAACAAATTAAACAAAAGACTGGAACAAAAAATAGGAATATTCTACTTTTCCTAGATAATGTAACGTTTAACCCAAAAGTTCAACTTTAAAATGTTCATTTAGTCTTTCTTCCTCCATGTACAACATCAGTTCTGCAGCCACTAGATAATGGAATTATACAGTGTATAAAATTGAAATAGAGAAAACTGATGCTACAGCATATTATTACAAACATGGACAACTGTAAAAGAGCATCTGAAATAACCATGACAATTGATGTGTTAGATGCAATTGCATTTTTAAGTTATTCAATCAAATGCGTGAAAGATGAATGTGTAATAACGTGTTTTCGAAACTGTGGATTTATTCTTGAAAATGGCGGAGATTGTGGATAAGTTGTTTGTTATGATGATTCAAGTGAAATCCAAACTCTGATTGAAAAGATTGATGCAGATGATTCTGTGAACGTGAAAAGTTTTGTAAACAAGAATGTTTTAACAGAAACTGATGAAATTGATTTAAAGTCTATAATAGAATCCCATGGCCAGGTGGTTACGGCGCTCGACTCGTAATCTGAAGGTCGCGAATTCAATTCCTCATCACACCAAACAAGCCTCGCCCTTTCAGCCCTAGGGGCGTTATAATGTTACGCTCAATCCGACTATTCGTTGGTAAAAGAGTGGCCCAAGAGTTGGCGATGGGTGGTGATGACTATTTGCCTAACCTCTAGTATTACACTGCCAAATTAAGGAAGGTTAGCGTAGATAGCCCTCGAAATTAAAAACAAACATAAACAGACAAACTGGTATATCACCGTATGATATATTTAAAGTGATTAACGGATAACACAAAAAAATCGGTAAATTACCAGCCTAAAGTACGATGCTATAACTCCATTCTCGATCGTCAGTGTTTACAAAAATAGCGACAAAAC
This sequence comes from Tachypleus tridentatus, assembly GCF_004210375.1. NCBI lineage: Eukaryota > Metazoa > Arthropoda > Merostomata > Xiphosura > Limulidae > Tachypleus > Tachypleus tridentatus. The sequence goes on along the minus strand of NC_134832.1, from coordinate 85,863,102 downwards.
TTAGCTTAGCTTTAGTTGCAATGTAAGATAGCTATGTGCTCTTTATAGTTCAAGTTTTTATTGTAACAAGCTGTTCGCTCCCAAGGATTTTAGAAAATATCTTTTAAGAGAAAGGAAAAACTTATCACGAACAAACTAAATTCTCCTTTTGTAACGTGCCCAGATATGAAATTACTTGAATGGTAATAAAACGTTGCTATCAGCTTCACGGACAACAAGCTGTCCTGAAAGATGAAGATAATTATATAAATTTGCCTTAATTTGATAAGGATTTGAGTAATTTCTAAATACTTTATTAATAAAGCCCATGTATTCCACCTTGTTAATTATACTAAACACTTGTACCGGAGCTGAACTACTATACCTTTCTCTTTACTTTGTGTAGAGCATATTAACTCGAATTGGATTTGAGCATGCTGTTTACATATATATGTGACCATTGTGATGAGTGGAATACCAATTACAAAAAAAAATACACATTTTGTGACAATTTTAGTGTTATATATCTCTACAATAATAATTAATACTTCAAATCGTTTTCATAATTACTTTTATTTTATCTACATTTTATTATATCAGAAATTACCACTTTAAAACTTTTTATAGAAATAATGAATGATAGTTTTAGAGTACGAACGTTCTAAAAAATATGTAAATCAGATTTCTTTTTAAATCTGCTCTTCACCGTTGGGTGGGTTTTATTTGTGCTGACATCTCTCCCACTAAGATCCATTTCTCCATTCCGATTGTGTAGTTTAAAGTTTCTGAGTTTTCTTTATGTGTTCGATGCTGAAAATTTTTGGTCCTGTTGGTTTGATGTAGATGTCTTTTTATGTTGACTTTGAAATTGACACAATCATTGTGTTAGCTTTGAATATGATGTTACTGACATGCGTCAAATTACATTTTGCATCAAAATATCTTATAATACATGCATTTTATTGCGAGGGGAGAAATGATGGTAAAGTGTATCCAGTAGTACATGTATAAATCTGTATAAAAATTCGATACTGTATTACCTGTATCTTATACATCATTAGTTGTTTGCTTTTTATTAGGAAGTTTACATAAGCTGTACAAAATACTATTTGTGCATAGATGTTCTTATTTTTGAAAATAGATGTGAGCTAACAGGTCAACCTCTTGGGCTGCTCTTTTCTGACTGAATAGTGGGTCTTGACTGTCACTCTTGTAGCGCACAGACGTCTTCAAAGTAATTTGTTTTCCACAATTTAACGAGAATCATGAAACATTATTCGTAAATATGCTATTTTTTCTCAGGAAAATATATTATCTATTTCACCGACATATAAAGGAAAAAGAACACAATACGAAGGTGTTCAGGAACTAAATTATTATATAATTAGCTTTGCATCTGTTTAGAGAAAGCACCAACAGAACGATTTATTCTGGAATAAGATACTAGAAATATATCGGGCTCACAAAGGCCTATACAACAACATAATGATTTTACAGTAAGGATCCATTTTCAAGGTTTCAAGTTATTGCTTTGAAAACAGATAAATATATGTTTAAGCTGGAAAGATAAAAAACACGATTTTTTCTTTTCTAGCCTCACAGTTTTACACGTTTATTTCTTTTTAAGTGATAGGGACTAGACCTGACTGCCTTTATTGATTGTGAAGTAAGTTCACATTGGTAACACAGTGAAAATTTTCCTACCTCTTCACATGGTTTGGGTTACAAATTAAATATCTTCAAGAGGTAGGTTTTAAAACTTACTAGAGGTATGAGGTGGGAGCGATTTGTAGATTAACTCACTGAGATGATATGTTGGCGGCTTTTCTCCTTGAATTGATGAAGTAAACGAAAGAAATTAAACTTTCGTAGAAAGACTATATAAGTTCCCACACAACATCCATCTGAGGAATTATGGTTGTTTGTGGTTATTCATATGTTAAATACAAGTTTTGTGTTTGGAAGTTTTCGATACTTATTTGTTTGATGTTAGACTTTACAATCTCATCTTATCTGAATGCTATAAACATCCATTGTTCCACAAAGGATTTATTGTTATTTAAATAACATTAAAGAGGCCACCGAACGAGACTGAATGATGTAATACTGAACAGGTTCAAATGAAATGTTGTGATTGATAAATCAAGTCTGTTAGGCCTTGTAAGAAAGAAATATTACATCGATAACAAAATTTTTACTTTTTCTTTTTCCTGGGCAGATTGTGTTATTTCCCAATTGCTTATGCCTAAAGTAAATGGAAAAGACCTATTTTTCTCCTCAAACTTTGCTTTTTTGATTTTCTGACCTGAGAGTATATAACGAAAACGTGATGGGAGACTATATTTGGGGCTGATACGTGAGAGTGATTTACATTACAGTCACAAATCTCGAAAAACTACTCACTTCTAAACATTTTTGTTCATTTTTGTATAACTTTAGTGTAAATACACGTAAATTTTGATTCATATGTTGTTTTATTCAGACCTTATGTAAATGAAAATATGCAAATTTGCCCGTTTTTACATAGAAAATAGGTTAATTTCTAAATTTCATTATCCAGATCATAAAAGCAAAGTTTGAAGGGAATAATGGCCATTTTCTGTACTTTTACGATATAAGCAATTAAGAAATAACACATACTATCCACGAACAACATTTGTGTTACAGCTGTATAGTTGATTGAAACTGCGCAGAGAATAATGAAAGTTTGTTTCCCCTTTGTATTTGGTAACTTTCTTCTTACCGCTATATCTTACGAGGCCATTGTGTGTGCGCGGGTGCACGTCTTTAAATATGTTGTGATTTAATCATGTCTCACTAAAGTGTTCTTGTATTTTAATCAACATCTAAGTTTTACTAAAAAGTAGCTAAGGTAAAAATCAATTATCCCAGTTCTATGATCAAAGGTTGGCAAAGCTGAAGCTTGAACAAGACATTTTGCTCATATAAAGATGATTAGAATGCGTAGTGCTGTAATTATAATTAATTTAAGGAGCTTTTTATTTTCTTTAGTTTAGTGTGGCAAGTCATTAGCGCTGGTTGATAGTTGTTAGACACTTCTAGAAGTACTAGATCGATGCATTTTAAATATCAGTTGAACTATAGCTTACATGGTATTTCCTTCTATCAACTTTTCAAAATACATACATGTATTACTCGAGCAAAGGGGCTCAAATGGAAGGGTTAATTTTGGAAAATCTTCTCATTAAAGAATCACATAGAGTTACTTGAATAAAAATATAGACGCACTTATTTAAATACATCATTAAATATCAACACAAAATAAAGTAGATTTGAATTTTAAAATAACACAAACTGTGTAATAGCACTTGTCAAAAGTATTTTCAAGAGTTCTTTCAGACGCAGTTACATAATTTAATGACATCTTTATAAGTGTAAATTAATATTATAATAAAAGTCTTATCTTTTAATTTATTTGACACTGCTTCCATGGTCCAGGTACTCAGGATTTGTGGGGTATAGCAGAACATAACATATTACCTTTTTCCGGAATGAACTAAAACTAAAATTGTACATACAATTTTACTGAAAAAAAATTGGTACATTTATTGACGCCGTTGCAAGTTTTTGGCTTCCATGGTACACAGTAGTCAAGTTAGTCTGTTTGTGTGGACGTCCACCTTAGATGTAGGTCAGATGTTGTGTTGCTGATTCATCCTCTCGGTCTCTCGAGTATAGTTTTTTGTATACTTAACTGTTTATTCCTGTTCTTATTCATTGTTTTTAGAGTAGATGTAAAGACTTTGACCTTGACCTTGACGTTAGTGGAACAATTCGCGTTACCTTGATCAATGTTTTTCTACCGCTTTCAGTGAAGCTCACCTACAGTAATGCTAGATAGATCATACTGTAGGTTCTAGTTGAAACCCAGACTTTGATCGACAAAAGTGCCATCTAGATGTTTCAAACATTTGTCATACAATCTTCAATCCCTCTTTCTCTGAATGTAATCGACTAACACAACAGTACAAGTATGACTTTTATTTTAATACATTTCTCTGGCAGAACTTGTTGCACGTTTTTGACATATGATAATAGTTTTGTATCATCAGATTTCTTATGAATGTCTTTTCTATTCACATTCATAAGATCATCTGGATCTCCTGGAAATAAGATGGTGCATGGAATCCTTAACACAGTCATGAAGAACGCAAGCAATTGAATGTTTTTGTCAAGAGCACTGAAACTTAACGCCTTCCATCGAACTTTACTTGGAAAGTTTGATACCCCTGTGGATTTGATACCAAAGAACTTCTGAATTGATAGCCATCGTTTCCGCACCATGTTGGAGTACTACAACAATACCTTAAACACCTTGATTTCACAGTTTGAGTTCTTGGATGATCTGTGTCGTTTCTTCGGTGTCACGAAATCCAAGGGATCCCTAGAAGTATAGCTAGACACTTCATCACTCTCCAGAGGAATAGCATGAGTAATATTTTCCTTTTCTTTGAACTTACATGCTGTTTTCTTTTTTCCTGTATTAAGGTTTCTTTATCAGTACAAGATCGGTACATGTACTCACTGAATGTCGATAGTGTGTCTGGTCAACAGTGGATTGGATCCGTTTTAACAAAAGATGCGATAATCGCCTGCTTTTCGTCCAAGTGTTAGTCAATAAATGAACGAATTGGAATGATGTGAAAAATTAGATTCTGCAAAATCTTAGGTACCAGGCCCGTGGAAGCACTATTAAAATGTAAATTCTCCCAATGGCTCCGCGATAAGTCTATAGGCTCTCAGATCACAACTATCTGTTCTTCAATTCTGTTTCATACACCTATTTTCACGCTCCTTGTCAGTATTTTCTCCCATTTTTTTCATTTTATTTTTCTCGGAGAGTGGACAATGACACATAGAACAGTGAACATTTTCTGCTCATTTTAAGGAAGATATTCTGTGGTTGATGCCCCAGCGAAATTGGCACAGGCTACTTTCTCCATGTAACTAACTGTATTATCCATGCAGTTTCCTGTATGGTCTCTCAAACCTCAACACATTTGCCATAGTATCCTTGTCCATGGTGGACCCGTGATTGCTAACAAGTATAGAAAGCTCAAAAATAGGTCTGTGATATCTTCTGAAGATACCACATTCTTCACAAGTCTATAGTCTTTTAGCAGGCTCCTGCCCATTCCCATCAGGCCAAACATTAAAACTAGAAGGAGCCTTGGGCTCAGTTTAACTTCAAGTATTTCATCGCTAAGACCTTTTGGAACAAGAATCGAAAAGTTAGAAGGAAGTTTACTTCCTATCCTTTTTTAATGTTGGATTTTAGAGTAGAAGAGGTTGATAATTTACAAGGTATTATCTGTACCCTAAAGAAGTGCTTTTCTCGTCTTTACAAGCTTCCACTTCTTTTCCTGCCTATTTGTCTATCATCAAGTTACGAACTTAAACCTCACGACTATCTTCTTCGAGTTGATAGTTTCTATGACTACGACCGACGTTCATATTTGTGGAACTACAGATTGCTGTTCATTAGTATAGTAATATATCAATTGGAAAATATTAGGTTCGTTATGAGATGTTGTGCTATCTTTCTTCTGCCTTTTTTTATTATTCTCCTGGATGCTTTTAATTGGTTTTTCAGACACTTGGCGGAGGATTACTCTTATCTCTTTCGTTACGCTTAGAAACTATCCCAAGGTTTATTCAAATTGTTGTTCAGTTGCTTTGATTAGCTGATTCTATAAGATTTCGGAGAAAATGACCAATGCTCATCTTGTACGGTTCCTAAAGTGTATCTCGTCTCGCCAACTCAGAGTTGTTCCTGTAAACAGCACTCCACCACAGACGACTTAATTTGAGACATCAATCAAAGTATACTTCCTCAAGTTGCATTTTGTATCGATCGTTTTGTACTTGAGAAGGCTTATGACAATATGTGGAGGGTTGACAAAATACAGGACATTCATTCCTATAGTTTAAGCGAGTATTTACCTGCTTTTTATTCGATATTTGTAAAATGGTAAGTCATTCTAATTCTATGTGGGTTTGACATCGTTTTGATCTTTCATCTAAAAATTTGGAGTCTCCAGGATGTCTATTAAATGTCACAGTTTTTTGTTTTAAGGTAAAAGCTGTCACTTGTCTTCTTACTGCAGCTGTAAATTGATAACTTTCAGAATTTCTGTTAATAATAGAATATGAAGTTTATTGAATAGCAGCTTCAGACTGCCTCGTTTGTTTGGATGGGCAACAGCAACCATTTTGTCATCTAAAACCGTTTTCTGCATGTTCTCCACCAGCGAGGATTGCATATTGATCCAAAGCTCCACCTGAATGGTACTTTAATTTACATGGTGGTCGAGGAAACGTTCTTAGGATTTTTCTTTAACCAAAAGAAGCTTTAAAAAGCTTTTGGTCAAGTGCATGAAGGCACTGGGCAACCACTTTGTCATTTCTTAAAAAACAGGTATATTCCGAATATCTATCGTGCTCTCATTTGATCAAAGTTGGACTATGGATATATAGTCTATGGTTCAGTCAGGAATCTTGTTTTGAAGATGTCGAACCCTGTACATCGTCAGTGGCGCTATCTCTGTATGAAGGCTTTCCATATTTTTCTGGGCCAGGGTTTGTAAACTGTATTCGATGGACTTTCAATTCACCGCAGGCATTTTTAACTTTCCTAGAATATGCTGCGAAATTTCAGTTCTCTCCAGAACATCTTGTTTAACATTATGTCTTCATGTCTCGGTGAACTGTGGTTTTTGTAAATAGAAAGTATGTTATTACTACATTCAACTTTTGAATTTAGATATTATTTTCTAAACTGGGTCTGACATTGAATGGTATTGTTGGGTATGGTGATCAATCCATCCTAACCAAGGCTTGTTATCATCCCAGCTTGTGAACTGTCTCTGAGAAGTTGGTTACTACTTATTGGAAGTACCATCTTCTCTCAGATGAACATCGTTTAAACCATTTTTATGTTAACGTTTTTTACTGATGATTCAAAGTCTGTTGACTGTGTGGGCTTTGTCATGGTTTGCTGTGAATCAGTGATTACTCAACGAATCCTCTCTGCAGATTCTGTTAGTTAATTACCAAGTTCTATGCAATTTCAGTCACCTTGTATTAAGTAAAAGCTAAGCAGTACATCTATACTGTCTCTACTACTTCGTTTAGCTCTTTGACACTCCTGAAATTGTTTAATGTGAGTTGTATTAGTTACACATTTTTACACTCATGAAATTGAACTTTTATCGCCACAGTTAAATGTGTCTGCTTGGCGTTGTTACAGCCCTGTCTCTACCTTAGATGGGGCTTAGAACTGTCATCAAGGCATGGATTCATGCCAATTGACAGTCCATTTGGGTAAAGCAGATTAGTAACAAGCTTTTCCAGATAAATCGTCCTGTTGTTGTTTGGTCTTTTAGTTCCTGTAAGAATCGAAGAGAGAAAGTTGTTTAGTTTAGGTTATGTATTGGCCACAATTTCATAACTCATTGTTTTATCCCACAAAGGAAGGATCCGTCAGTGCATGACCTTTGTGACACTTGAGTCACAATTTTCTACATCTTACTTTCGTGCGTTACAATGACCGATAGCAGCGGCACCATTTTCGAAATATTTTATCATGAGGTTTATCTTTGACGTCGGACAGTCTGAGTGACAACGGGACACTCTCCATATTGACTGTGTCTTTATAGCTTTTACGAGTTATTAAACTTTTTAAATTCTACGTAAGTTTTAACCTCATTTCCAGAGAATGTTCGGTTTTTGGTTTGTTTATTTTTCCTTTGCTTCTGCTTTTATGAATTTTATATGAGAAATAAATATGGTTGTTTGGTGCAAATAACCTCATTGCTCTGCGCTATTAAGCTCCAAACAACCAATAAATCAGTTAATATTTTTTTTCAGAATTCAAAATGTGGATAATTGTTTATACAAACTTTCTTTATGATTACAATGTTTTATTGTTTGTTAGTTTCTTCTGAAATTAAGCACAAAGTTACACAAAGGGACTATCTGTGCTATGCCCACCTTGAGTAACGAAACGTGGTTTCTAACGATGCACAGTGTTTTAAGGAATTGTTTCTGATATTCCACTGAGTGCTAATTAACACCTCGATTTTTAGCTGTTTAAAGTTTCAATTTTTCAGTCAAAGTTTCAAATACTGAAAAATAGAGAAACAGAACTATAGGAGTTTTCACTAGGAAGGGTTTTATGTGCTTCATGGATTGCAATTCTTACAGATGATTTCTGGTTCCCAGGTCACTTATTTATTCATTGATATAGCAGTTCACTGTGCTAGTTCTTTGTTCCGGTATGAGAAACTTTATAAAAATTGCCTATTGGTTTATATAAAACTAATGTACTATTGGCTAGATACATAGTATATAACACAATATATGTTGGTAAGTTGCCGAGTAAGTGACATTACTAAAGTGTCGGTGTGGATAACTTCTGAATATATATGATATTGACTACTATGATGTTGATTACCCATTACGTAATACTGGTGAAATGTTCATTTGGGTAGTTGCCCTTTTCGGCAGTACAGTTAACTGAGGTACTGAATTGTTTATTGGCAGATAGTGACACCGTTGTTTGGTTAGTTGTAGGTAATGTTACACTAAAGAACTGTTGGCTTGATTGAGAACTGACTCAGCTGTAAGACACCATAATTGTAAAGTAGTTGTAAATCTAGTACTGTTATGAATGTTTGATTCGATGCCTGGTGAGTCAATTATTAAATGTTGATTTGATCAGTTTATGATCGTTTTACGTAGAAAAGGTGTTGGTTTAGACAATTACCAGATTGTTACTGACATACATTATTGCATATTATGGGATAATGAAATTTACTACTAATGAGGACTTTAAATATTAGTCGACCTACGAGACATGTTGCAATATACGTAATATACTTTGCAATGTTATCTTTGTTCATGATAGTTAAATATTGTCTCAACAAAACATACGACATAAAGGCATTTAATTTTCACAGATACTTGCTTCTGAGACATTTGTTGGGTACGTTTCCCAGTATAATTTATCTTATTTATGAAACTCTGTTTTCGTACTGTGAGGCAAAAATCGGAATATTATTTATGTTCATAATATGAAGCTTCGAATATCATTGCTATTTTATGAGGAAAATTTCATAATATTGTTTCCTGGGTATGAAACAAGCCACGTCATTTAGCTGCTGTTCAGGAAGCAAATCCCAAAAGGTTAATTACTGTTCACCACATCACGAGAAGCTAGGAACCTTTAATACAATACCCAAGTTTATGTTAAGATGCTAATTTAGCTTTATCTTTTTGTCATTCATCAGAGCAGCTTTGTTGCTAACATATTATTGGTTTCAAGTACTTTTATTGTTTTATCTTATTTTTGAGTCATATTTTGATGAGGAAATACATACACATAACAAATAGTGTTTATTAGTGTTTAGTAAAGTTTCATAGAGTAGTTACTTTGTTGATTTTATAGCGATATGAATAGGTTTTCAATAACTTACTTCAGCGGTTATAAGAAATTACTTAGATTTTAATTGAAAGGTCACTGCTTCTTAAATGAATTTGCAAATGTTTGGGAACAATACTGTACAAAAGTGTTAAGACGGACAATATTTTGGTTTCAGTCTACTTTCAAAGAATAAAATTTATCATCACATAAATTGTAAACCACTGACAAAATATATCGTATCAGACAGCATTATATTCTGTTCCTTTAAAGTATCATATGTTTATCTCTGTCATCATATATATTGGTGTGAGTGATGACACTCAAAACACACAAAAAGCTTTTAAATTTGTTTATATTTGTTTACTCTGCGTTCTTCTTAACTGTCGTTAGGTAAATTTCTGGTCGGTTAGAAATATAAACAGCCAGTTTGGTGCGGTATAGTGATATAACAAGTTTAAAGGTTTTTTTCTGGCGTCACCTGAAACCAATATCTTTTACTGGCGAATATTATAAGCAAAATATGTAGTCACAATGTTGCGTAGTCTCTAGAAACAATAATAAAACATTTTCTTAGAATTTTTAAAACTGGTTTGTATAAAACTTATATAATTTGATATATATATATTTAATTTTACTTAAAAACAACAACTAAAGACAAAAGTCTACAACTGATATTGAAAACGGAGCTTGCATAAAAACCCTCTATTCTAATATAAAGAAGCATATTACTATAAATAACCTTTAACCTCAGGCACTTTTCAACTTTTATATTTAAAACATTTTAACTTAAAACTAAAGCAGTATTAACATATAAGTTGTAGGAATATAAAACATTATCTCGAGTGATCATTTAATATTTCAAGATTGACTTACTGCGCTTCGAAAATTGTAGTATATATATATATATGCAAAAATACTTAGTTAAAAATCCAATTTCTTTTTCGCCTTTGCTCAAATATTCTTTTACTTATCTTTAAATTTCGTTTATCTGATAGAATTTCGTAATTTTTAGTAATTTTAAATAATCATAAGTAAAATTCTGACTTGTGCAGATGATATTCTGTAATTACGAGAAAGTGTTCCATTCTTTGAGAGTGGTTTGCACCTGGTGTCTCTCGTGGTAGTAACTCAATGCGATATGTTCTTCGGAAGCATATTCGTTCAACGACGGCAGGTGGCTCAAGGCACACATTACATCGAGTCCAGAGAAAATCAATTAGACCAAAATCATATTCTCCCAATTTAAAAAAGGCCCTTCGTTTCATTTAATTAACGATACAAAATTGTATTAAATGTGAAACCAATTTGTTCTCTGTTTTCTCGTGAAGTTGCTTCTTATTTTCTCGTCCCTCTAACCAATCTTTCTCAGTATTGAGCCAGATTGGTAGCAAGCTATGCTGACAACACGAGCTGAGTCTCCGGAGACGAGTCATTTGCCCACCGGCCATCTAGTGTGCCTCTTCTGAACTTCACTGGAATAAACTGTTCTCTAGTAATCGCGTTTAACGGTTTGTTCTCGTACTCTTACTCCTTGAACATGATCGAAGTAATTTTCTATGGTCCAACACAAGTAAAAAATTGAATTCATCCTTAGCAGCCTGCTTGTTTCCAGAGGTAATTAGCCTCCTTTTTCATTCTGTTTTCTATACAAAAAATACACTATTTGACCTTCTTGATGTGTGAGTATTTCAGTGGCAAACGTGTAATGAGCTTATGTGAAGATTGAGTCAGAGCACAGTTTGTTGACTTTCTAGAGTCTCATGAGAACAGGTAATAATTCCCTGTTGAATTAATTTGTGAAAGTGTTGCAGACAAAGGAAGAGGGGTGATCATTAGAACTCCTATTACTTCAAACTGTAGTTGTACATTAAATTCTCTCTTTCCTAAATACCAAAACAATCAACTAGTAACTAACATGCAGTAGAGATTAATGTAATGAAACTAATTTTTTAACTCTATTACATGTAGTGTTACACGTTTGATGATTAGATCAATGACTTCGCCAATATATTCCTATATTATCATTACACGTGTAGTGTTGCATAGTGACTACAGCCAAACTATAAAATGAAGCTACTATGACTGCATATACGGGATTAAACTTTTGGTCAAATGTAAGGTATTATCGTAACTTTTATAAATGCTGTAGTACCACTGATTTTATGTTTCTCAACATATGTAAATACTCTAACGTCACATATAACAAAGCAATTTAATTTTGATATAGAATAAGAGAAATTACCAGATAAACTTGCTATCATTATTCTTGTTGCTGAGAGGCAAAACGTAAAGAAGTACATATTAAATGGGTATGTGACAGATTGATCCGACCTAAAGACCGCGACTAGTTTCAACATTCTTTGATGCATTGAATCTCCGTTACCTCCAACTACTCCTGTCGCTATCCCAAGAAGGGTTTCATACCCGAACACAATCCTTCTTACGATACCCGTCTGTGGTACTTCAGCATCTGTGTTAAGATAGATACTGCTAACTTGTGACTTTAGCTATGAACATAGTTTCAAACAATTCATAAATCTACATTTTGCCTGAGTGCTCTTACAGGCACGTTTTTGTTCCACTTGGTACCTTGAGTAAATAACAATAGGTTGGCTATACCATGTAGATGAGAACATTTTCTGGGGCCACCATGAGTCCGGCTTTCGAGTTTGTTGGTGATAACTCCTAAACTGAGCAAGTAGTTCATGGACAAAGGAACGAATTCACAACACATAACGCGAATTATTATGGGTCTATAATAAAATATACGCGATCTTCCGCCAAGTTCAAACACCTCTTCATAGTTCACAAAGCTCTTAATATACAAATCAACTCTCGCCATTATTCTAAATTTCTGTTGTAGCTACTCAAAGGTGGGTCCTTACACGAAAATAAAACTGTTAGGACATCTGCTTATTGAACCTGAGCCCACGTATTAAGTTTAGTCCAGCTAGTTTCTGAATAGAGGCATGAACGCAGTTTCTAAAATGGCTCTCCAGAGAGGAAAAAAAATCCTATGGCAGATTCGAGTTCAAAGATGTTACAAGTGTACCCTTATACTCCCATATTTACTGGGCAACTTTCTCTATACATTTCAACCCCTCTTGGTATCAAAGGCTATTTGCCTTAAGTCTTCAGGAGGAGGACTTAAGCTATTACATGTTTGTAAACCCAATGCACGGATTACATCATGACACAGGTTTTATATCGTCTTCACAGTAACCAATAGCTACAAAAGAAAAATATGAATTTTTTCTTTGTCTTGATTAAGAACTTCATTCCTCGGGTTACACTTAGTCCTATGACCTATATTTAATAAAGAGTTGAATTAATAATTTACACTGTAACGTGTATACGATTTTTATATTAGTTTAGTTAGAGCTAAAATTTGTGTTACCTAATACTATCAATAAATAAACATTGGATGTATAAAGCAAACTGATAGCTTGTACTACAGTTTCAGTTTGTGTTTTAGTGAACGCTCCTGAAGAAGCTGTAGTGTGAAACATTGAGTGTTATTTAAATAAAAATGACATTTTAGTGTTATAATGTTGTTTGTTTTCAGTGTTAATATCTTTTCTCTGCACTGAGTTTTCAAACGTCGATCACGTCATCCTCGCTAACCCTAACTCACACTTTCAAATTCGTAAGAGTAACAGCTCAAACATTTAAGACTAATCTAATAAAACCAAATAGTTTTAAATATCTCTCCAAAAATTGTTTCCCAATTTCTACACTTGGTTAATAAACATTAACTTCGACATCACAAATTATAAAAAAGAATGAATGTCACTCAAGACTTGGGAATAAATGGAAAAGTATATATGGTGAACAAACGACAAAACCAAAGACTTTCGTTACAAATACCAAGGAAACATGGCAACAGTTAAAAAAGTAACAGTAGATAATGACCTCTCAATATCGATTTTCTCTTTGAACTTACTGGCTGGTTTCGCAATAACAACTAAACTTTCAAATCAAGTGAGTTTTAAAATGTTTTCTCATGAAGAAATGGTGTATTCTATTCCATAGAATAATTTGTATGATAATAAAGAAACGATTAAAATCCAGCAAAATATCACAAACTCAAGCTCTCCTACAATCAATACTAACATTTATAACACTGATTCAGAAATTAATTCAAGGTTTGAAATTTTTTCAACGATTTAAGTTTTATACTGAAAGTTTCGGTTTGTGTTTTACTGAACGCTTCTGAAGAATCTCTAAAGCGAAACGTTGAGTATTTAGTTAAATAAAAATGACATTTTGGTGCTATGAGATCGTTTATTTTTAGTATTAATATATTTTTATACAATAGTTTGTACTACTAAACTAAAATGACTACTAATATATATAAAAGCCAGTGCGTTTTAGTAACACTACGTTCCAACAATGGTTCTCATGTTATGTTGCTTACAAACAAAGTGTAACTTAATATTGTTGTTAGTCTATGTACTGAAAGTATAAAATGAAATATATAGACAAATAAAACTAAAAAAAAAATTATTAATTGAGAGTCTTCGTTGATAAAAGATGTTTATTTTTATTAAAAACGTTGGTGATATAACGGGGAATAATTTAATTCAGAAACAATATAAATTCAAAGTGGAATCGATATTTCAAATTTTGTGATACATTTTATACTCTTGGCTTCATTCTAGGCGATCATTTACTTTAGGCTTATTCATAATATACCAACACTCGATATCACTGATCAATACCAACACTCACTACGCTTATAAGGCTTCATCACATAGCCCCTCTCTCGGCACCCTTTCACACCCGTCCTAGGTTCATAATATTCAGACAATAATTAAACTATTCTGCAATTTGGATTTTATGACGCCTCTTATTTCGAGAAATCAAACGTGACGTGACACACACTGGCTTTTATATAGGTTAGATAGCATTAGTGACAGAAATAAAAAACGCACATACTAAAAGTTAATTAAACAAGGCTTCATTGTAACACGGTTGTTTTGAACCAGGCTGGTGACGTCCGATGACATAGTAAATAAAATATCATTAAATCTGTTAGAATACATTTTTACATTACTCATTAAAACTACAATCAACTTCATTTCGACTTTTTATAAAACAAATAAAATAAAAATTATTCCTATATTTAAGATATTACGTTAAGTGTTTCGTAAATGCATGTTTTTATTGCTAAAGGCTCACTTCTTTCTTCTTTCTTATAATATTTTTGCTACAAATGATCCATGACGAATAATTCCATTTTATTCATTTAAATGGAAACTTTCTAGAATGAAATAAAAATATTTGTTTCTTTAGAACAACACATTCTTTTTTGTAGGCATTAATTATATAATATTAAACCATGCAAACGCTGAAAAGTACAATAAAGTAAAAAGAATCCTTTTAACTTAACATTATATATAACTCAGCTGTTCTATTTGTTTTTTAGCCTACGACTCAGAGAATTGTTTGTTTCTTCAAGTATAAACATTTAGTTCATAGCTCCGTCATCTATTGACCGATTTGAGATCTAAGTAATTGTTGTTTTGAATACACGATATTAAACCCTTTTGACTGATATATTTGACCATGTCTACGGTCCTGTAAACTAATTTTTTTTTAATCCTGTTTAATAGAAATTCAACTGATGAATAACAAACTCTTCTCTATGTAAAAAATTTTCTCAACCCAAACGAGCCGTTTTTACATAAATATTTTTCTCTAACAGTGGGTTTTCTCGACATTACTGATTACACTCGAATCATTATACGCGCCCCACTCTTGTTATTACTGGCACACAAAAATATAGCTAATAAGAAGATAAATAAGGTCTACAGGTCTAACTAACTCTAATTATACATAAAATAAGTTCAAATGTATATTTCATCTTCTGAGAGCTTTCGGAACTAACGCTTGTATTTATAACAACGTCCCCTGCTGGTACAGCGGTAAGTCTTCGGTTTTACAAAGCTGATATCAAAGGTTCGATTCCCTTCGGTGGACTCAGCAGATAGCCCGACGTGGCTTTGCTATAAGAAAACACACACACGCATTTATACCAACGACCTTTTGTGTGAATCGTCAAGTAAAAGTATCGGTGACAAATTCCCTATTTTTGTGGATAACCGTTCGCATGATACCTTCAACCATATAATTTTCTGTACTCAGCCTCATAGTCAATTCACCGACTTTTCATTGAGATTCTGTCGATTAGAAAAGCTTTTACTGAATGAAGAGCCAGTAAAACCCACGACGTGAGGGCCCCTTAGAGAAGAAAAAGCATATTTGTTAGCTACATATTCGATCACAAGTATTGTAAGGACATTGTACTATTTGTTCAACTCCAAAGATAAGTAGGTAAGGTGTCTAGTAGTTACCATCCCTTGTCACCGACACCTTTGTGCTGGATGAGAGACAAACATTAGTTTTAAGCTACAATAGATGTTGACCCTGAATGGAATATTCTCTTTTACAAGCTGTAAAGGGAGGGGACTTTAACACCTCAGCTATCGTCATCCACTGTAGTCACTAATCCCGGGAATGGACCCATTTCTCTGCTTGTTGTAGCACATTTTCCCCTTCTCGTCTCTTATTCTGCAGACAATGACAGCTGCCACCTTACTATATATTTAGCACCCCACTACTTCTTTTCCTCTCCTGTAATCGGTTTCACTATATCTGGCATAACAAATACACTCCGACACAAGACTGTTCTCAGTGAGTGTTACTATTCTCATGCTCTCCGAGCCCTGATCCAACGTGATCCGATCTTTATACTGACTAGTATGCAGACAATCTGTTCTTACGGTTTCCAACAAGCAGCCAACTCCAGTCTGTCTCCATCGAAATTTTACTTCGATGTTAATAGATCAGTAGCCTGATCCGTTAAGCCGTAACATACGGATGATATCTAAATAAAAATTTTCTTGATATGTACATAAAAATAGATTTTATTCACAAGTAATCTATAAAGTATAATAATACTGTCTGTCGTCTTTTGTATACTCTCATAATTACTTGAGCGTTTTTGAGTTGTTTTTACCACTACTTCACTCCTCTGATGATAGATCTGTACCAAATTTAGCATGAAGGTGCTTTGGGTCCATGCGGATATACATGCAAAGTTTCGATTTAACATTTTGTGTTTTGCGGTTTTTACGGACTTTTATTTAACAATTACCTGTAAGGAAAGTTACTTTTCATGTCCAAAGATAACCTTTCAGTAGTCATGAATTTAAATAACTTGAGTCCAGGGGATAAATACTCCAGCTAGTAGAGTAATAATTTAAATTAGCTGAATACAAATTAATGGCTATGGGTATATCCTTCATCCTAATCATTGAATAAAGTTCCAAAAAGGACAATATATATATATATACATTGTGCTAAATACTACAACACATATTTTTCTTTTTACTTTCACAGTTGATGTCTAAGCCTTCTCACTTATAATAGTTTTAATAGTTAGTGTTAGCGAAATCTCAAGAAAAACAGTAAAGGTTGTTTATTTATGCAGAGCTCGTAGAAAGTTTCTAAATCTCTAGTTTTTAGAACCTAAAAGTCCACATTCATATTGTACTGTTTTCATATAATCTTCTCTAACGAAGTTGCCAAGTTCCAACATCCTGAAAACACACATCCATGTTATGCTGTTATTTAGTTATTGGACGTTTAATTCAATCAGCTGTCGTGGTTCATACGAAACATTTTTTTCCCTCAATTTTGAACAGCATCAGTATGAAAGACCCAGTATAAATCATGCTTAGTGACTGTAAACTTAAGCTGCAGCTTTTAATAAGCCATAATATTTTTTAGTGATTCTTTCCACTAAATTGAAAGTAAGAAATTTAAATGGTATATACAGATTTAGTTGTTTTTGATTGAATAAATCATGTTTAGTTTCTGCAACTAAGTACAGATGAGACATAGTTTTAATAATTAAATGGTTGTATGCAGAGTTCTGTTACTTACAGTGTTAATTTAAATCCGCTACTAGATGGTTCTACTAGTTACTTGACAAAAAACCTTAATAATTTAAAGTACGTGGTTCATTTTTATAAGTAATAGAGTTTTAAATGCAATAATCAATAAGAAACATTGTTTATTAGTAAGTTATCACAGATATAACTAAATAATCATCTATAAAATGATATAAATTTAGAACTAAATAAACTAAAAGTAAACCCATAAGAACCAAAAATCTATGTATCAGCTTTATCAGTTATCTTCTACAGTGTTTATTTGCCGTCAAAAATCAAACTTGGAGCAATGTAACTGACACATTGGTACTCACAACACTGTTTATAAACTTGTTATATTTTTATATTGACCATACTTATTGATAAACTCTTATTATCAATCCGAGGGTTGTGGGTTCTAATCCCGGTCACACCAAACATGCTCGTCTTTTCATACGTAGGGGCGTTATAACGTGTTGGTGAATCACACTATTCGTTGGTAAAAGAGTAGCCCAAGAGTTGGCGGTGGGTGATGATTATTAGCTGCTTTCCCTCTAGTCTTACACTGCTAAATTAGGGACGTCTAGCGTAGATAGCTATCGTTAAGCTTTCTGCGAAATTCAAAACGAAACAAATCAAACTTATTATCAAGTTTTATCAGAAGAAATGTTAGCACCAGTGCAAATTTTGTCCAAGACTGTTATTGTTCTGAGATTATTATACCAATTTGTTACAATGTTTACTTCTCTTTCGTAACATCAAAGTAATTTAACATACATTGGTGTAAAGGACATATTAGCAATTAGTAAGAAATAATAGGTATTAAAACAATTGCATTGGATTAGTTTCTGCTTAATGTCAACAGATGGCGCTAAAATAAGGTGGCCACTGATTGCATCAGCGGTATTAATTTGCGATATTCTAAACAAAACATCTTTAACAACTTCACCATTTTAGTTGAAGTTTTATAGAAGGGTTTATAAGGGTATCCGAGCGCGAACCTTTCTACGAAGACCTTTTCACTATTTAGAATTATTAATATTATATAGCGAATTTTTAAAATTACACCGACATATTGTTCTCTCAGAATATTCATTTAGTACAAATAGTCACTAAACGCGAGCCAGTTGATTCTACATATAGTCAATAATATTCATAAATTCGTCATTATCAGAGAATATGTAAATGACTAGAAATAATTCTCTATTATGTGTTTTTATTCATGTAATAGAAGAGACCTTTTATTTAGATTTTATTGATACGAGCCACTTGTTGTTCATAACTTTGTTAATATTTGATAATTTTCCAAGGAGATGAAATTGACATGACAACAGAGAGGTTTCACTGGAGGTTGTTTTTTTTTGCGAACTTTCATTCCTTTTTGAGCTGGATCATGTGAAGAATGACGTGAAATAATCTAAGTTAGTTTCTAGCACTGAGACTCTGAACTTCTAAACCGCTTCCACGACCGCGTTTCTGAAATCTATCTGGTACTGGCTGCGCTCATCACTATTATGTGTGATTGGCATCTGTAACATTGATTGGCGTGGTCGCCATAGCAACTTGGCCAATGAGAATCTTCGTTATTATTGTAAGGGAAAACGCCAGCAAATGAACACTCTATTTAGCAGTGCACCTCCTGATCAAATGTGACACCTATCTATAGCGCCAGCTCCTCCCCTGTGTTTATCACTAATAATGTCGTTGTAAGCACGAGAACAAGCAATCGTACAAGAGATCAGGATTCCTAGCACTTCTCACTGAGGTAGGGGAGTCCAGCTCGAGAGCTATCGGACACTGACACTTTATTCCTTCTATGCAACTTACGGAATAGCCTGATCTGTAGTGTGATCCTTCAACTCTCGCAGCGAATGGCGCTGGGCATGGGGCCTGCCGCCGTCCCCTTGTCGGGCTATAGCCCCATGTTTATCCTCCCCACCCTGAACTTCACCGTGGGCCAGGTGGCTGCTGTATGTGAGACGCTTGAAGAAAGTGGAGACGTTGAACGGTTGGGCCGATTCCTGTGGTCTCTACCTGTCGCCCACCCTAATTGTGCGGACTTAAACAAGAATGAAGCCGTGCTCCGAGCCCGGGCGCTCGTATCTTTTCACACGGGCAACTTCCGAGAGTTGTATCACATTCTGGAGAACCACCGTTTCTCCAAGCATTCCCATGCCAAGCTGCAGGCCATGTGGCTCGAGGCACATTACCACGAGGCCGAGAAACTCCGTGGCCGGCCACTAGGTCCAGTAGATAAATATCGGGTTCGGAAGAAGTTTCCCTTACCCCGGACCATCTGGGACGGAGAACAGAAGACCCACTGTTTCAAGGAGCGCACGAGAAGCCTTCTACGAGAATGGTACCTGCAAGACCCCTATCCAAACCCCACTAAAAAGCGCGAACTAGCGCAAGCAACTGGTCTCACTCCAACCCAGGTAGGAAACTGGTTCAAAAACCGCCGGCAAAGGGACCGTGCTGCTGCCGCCAAGAACAGGTGAGCTTCGTAGGTATAACACATAACTATTTATTAATGTTCATTATCAAGCTCTTGTTAGTGTAATTAATACCGAAAAGTCACTGAAACTAACACATTCGTAGTATCGAAGTAACTTTAGTATTTTATCAAATATATCGAAGTAGCAACTTTTAATTTATATAGACAAAATAATGTCGCCATTGAATGTTGAAGTAAGTAGAACATTCTAAACACAGATCAGAGTACCGTCACAAAACAACTTATATTTATGTAATGTCCATACGGATCACAGCTGCGTTCAAACTATGCTCTGACACGAATAACCGCGCTTACCAATGGTACACAATCGAATAATTCTAGCCAAAACATATCGTCTTCTTATAAATAAATATTTTATCTTATTGGTCTATATACATGTAAGGGTGTAAATATTTGTCATATTTCCAGTATGACAGTATTTTATATTTCAAACAAACAATATTAATGTAGTATATTGGTCTTAACTTTACCTTTTAAACTTTCAAAGTTTAACTTTTGTTGTCTATTAATAAGCCACGGGCTACCAGATACGACTACTTACGTACAGAACCACCTGTTGGCTTTGGCTGACCAAAGAACTGTCTCTGAAACCACGTATCAAAATTTGAAGGAAGCCCGGCATGGCCAGGTGTTTAGGGCGCTTAACTCGCAATCGGATGGTCGCGGATTCGAATTCCTGTCCCACCAAACATGGTCGCCTTTTCAGCTGTGAGTGCGTCATAATGTGATACTTAATCAAACTATTCGTTAGTAAAAAAGTAGCCTAAGAGTTGGCAGTGAGAGGTGATGACTAACTGCCTTCTCTTTTGTCTTACGCTGTTATAATAGGGACGGCTAGCGCAGATAGCCCTCGTGTAGCTTTGCGCAAATTCAAAACAGGTTAAGAAAACAAAACTTTGAAGTTTAAAATTTGTTTATTTGTGTAACTTAAGAGAGACAAATGGGTAAGATCTTACATAATGTTTGTTTTGCATATTTATGCTGCATGTAGCATCGCAATTAAACTTTGTTACGTTTACCAAAATCTGAGGCTGTCACAATGAAGTTCGCTAAATAAATATTAAGTTCCTTCTGTTGTCACAGAAAACGTGTTCGTAACATTTGTTCAGTACAAAATTGGCGTCAAAATAATAATGTGTTGTTAATGTGCAGTAAAATATTAAGACTATACTTTGTTTCAAACATAAATATCATTTATATATCTTTCAATTAAAATTAAAAACTACATTACAGAGCAAATTCAAACTATGCCTATCGTAATATTAGAAGAACCTGTTTAAATATCCACCAGAAATAAGCTCTCTGAAGTATGTGATCTATACACGTATGGAAATAAATAAAATTTATTGAAAAATATATACAAGACATCGCTCATATTTATACTGTATACATAACATATATGAACAAACATACTGCTACTATATTTTATGAGATTGTGTTGAAAATTTGCATGTTTTATCTTTGTACGAAAGTTCGTTGCATTGTCTCTTAAATGATATATATATATATATAGACGACTAATAAACACTGTGTAATTCGACAGTCTCCTATTATTATTATAGGTTTATTTATATAAAATTCCACGTACTTCTTTTGTGTATCAAGACTATAATATAGATTACTTATACACTCTCAGAGAGCGATTAATGCACCTGAATCTATAAATAATGTAAACATTTTTTTTTTTTTCTTGTAGTTTTATTTTGAAATCACCTTTAAAACCACTATCTAGATTTCCTTTGTGTTACTTAGCAGTTGTATTTATAGCATTACCTCTTTCGGTAAATAGTTTGAACATGGTTTCTTCTAAAGAAATGCAAATACACTTTTGAGTGTATAAGTTCTGTATAACGTGATATTTTCCCTCGCATGGATTTTAATAATTTCAATGAGAAACCGACTAGCCTTGTTGGACCAAGAAAAAATGTTTGAAAACTAGAGCACATTCTTTACGAAGGATAATGCAATAAATAACACAGAAACTAAGTAGCAAATCGGCTCAAACTAAATCATCGTATGTTTTATCTCGGCTTTTACAAGATTTCCATCCGTTTATTAAACTAAATACAACCGTTACCATAAAATCTCTGCAAGAAGCCGAGAGAAAATATTCCATTTTGGTTGTATACTATTATTTTGATTTGCCAATCATATACAAATTATTTATGAACACATAACATAAGAAAAACGTGTTTTCCTGAGTCAATAGAAAGTTGTATTTTACAGTTTCAATTCATTCCTCTCTATTTTTTTAAATACAAATATGTTTCTCACAAAAGTTAAGTAATATGTTATTCTTGTTGTTGTTGCTTCTATTGCCGCGTAATTATTGTTATTTCTAATATTCGGAGGAAGTATGTGTGTTTTCTTATAGCAAAGCCACATCGGGCTATTTGCTGAGTCCACCGAGGGTATTCGGAAGGAAGCTTGCATTATAATCAAAAGGTTTATAAGCGTAATTATATACCATAGGTCCCCACCTTTCTTAACCGAACTTACCTAAGATCTTTTGTTAAAATACTGCTTAATTAACAAGATACAATTTGGAAAACAAAAATGAAGTTGTAGTTAAAGGACACGTAACGAGAAATTAAGAAATGCTTATTCGTAGTAGATGTTATAATCTACAAATGATATATGCAGTCTTCACGTTTCGATTACAAGGAAATTTAACATCTAAATAAATGTAAACTTTGTATATACATATATATGTTGAATGTAACATTATTCAGCTTATAACCAAGAGGGTTATATATATAATAAAAGTTGTAAAGTTTCATTATCGTAGTTTCTTATTACGTCACAGGCTCTTACCATCATTTTTCATACAAAATAACGCCTTTTACGAATCACTATTCTAAAGACTCGCATGTAACCACTCTGGACCAAGTTTTCAAGATTTGTCTAACTAGGCCTTTTTGTTCCGCCTGCAGTTTTCTGTATCGCGTGCAAGAAGCTGAGTTAGAGAGTCACGCTACGTAAAACCGTTTCCCGTCCTTGTGAGAAACAAGCGCTCTTATGAATATAGCCCACTCACTATCTCAGTCATGACATACTGACAAAGTATGGCTGTTAAAATAAGTTTTATACACTGTTGCAGAATCCTACGATTCTGGTTTGATCAACACCATGCCGATACAGGCTTCTGTCGCGCGTATACAAAACTACGGCATATAAGCATATTTATTTAGGATGAGCTTTAGAAGAATTATGATCAATTTATCTCAGCTTCGTTACTTAAATGATTTACAGTATCTTTTAGGAAAATTTTCTTCGCAGAAGTATAGTTATATTATATACTTAAATAAACTGTACATGCATATTAAGGTCGAACAATTCCGTTAAGTGTTTTCTTTAAATATTATTAATTGAAAAGTAAAGCAAAGAAAACCAAATTTTTAGCCGAAAGGGAGGTTTGTGAATATAATTAGAATTATGATTACGTATTCATAAAAAGGAGACAAATACCACCTAGTAAATATAACTTTAGTATTTCAAATTTAGAACACTGTAAAGCCACAGTAATGAGTAATCTAACGTACGTAAAAGAGAATCTTAAGCTAAAATAAAATTATTTTAAAACATATTACGCAATGGAATACCAGTAAGGTAATGTTTTAGTCTTGACTGTAAACGATTCGATAACCTGTGTGTATTGCGATTCGTTTCTATCACTTTATATGGAATTCACGTTATTACAATAGCTCAATGCATGGTTCTGTATTTCCAGGCCTGGCATGGTCAAGTGGTTAGGGTTAATCTGTAGATCGCGAGTTTGAATACTCGTCACACCAAACGTGCTCGCCCTTTCAGTCGTAAGAACGTTATAAGTGACGGTCAATCCCATTATTCGTTAGTAAAAGAGTAACTCAAGAATTGACGGTGGGTGGTGACGACTAGCTGCCTTTCCTCAAGTCTGGACAGGCAGCCCAGAAAACCCTCGTGTAGCTTTGCGCGAAAATTCAAAACAAACAATCTGTACCAATCTGTATTTCATCTTAAAAGGTTATACTGTGCAATGTTCGAAAATTATGGTAAAACTGTGTAGTTTTGTGTGTATATTGTATCATTTAATGTATAATTATGCATACTACGATGTAACTGTGGGTTTTATACGTAATTTCTGTGTGCATATATTGTTACTTAATATTATGGTTTTGTGTATGAATTTTGAAGTATAACATAATTTTATGTACATATATTGTTACTTAATATTATGGGTTTATGTGTGAATTTTGAAGTATAACATAATTTTGTGTGTGAATTTTGTATAACATAATTTTGTGTACATATATTGTTACTCAAATTATTGTTAATTTTCTTCATATATTGTTACAAGTATAACCATTAGTGCGATATGTTCCTGCATTTTGTTTGCTTTTGCTTTCAGATTTCTTAAACGTTTAGTTTAATTAAAGTGTGGTGGAATTACATATGTAGCTTTAACCACGAAACTGCTGTAATTTTAAAACTGTTGTATTATTTAAAGTTATACACGTGAGAAAGTCTATCCAGTGAGAAAAGTATGGTTTGTTATGTTCACTTATTATTTATAAAACAAAATAGTTGAGCACCTGGCATATTTCGAAAGAAAAAAATGAAATCAAAAGTCAAACCTAATTAATGTAATCACGAAACGTGAAACATGCTTTCACTCCGAACTGAGCTGAGAATTTAAAACGTATAAAAGCTTTAATTACGTTTCATCAGCGTGTAGATAAACGTCTGGTCATATAAACCAATCTTTTACATTGTTACAACTGCAAAATAGTTTGAGTTTTATACATCAAACTTACAGGACGTGTGTATTACATGCGTATATGCAGTAATTAAGTTGCAGATGTGATTCATTTCAAAGCTTTTGGATCATACTATGAAGTTGTTTGCATACGTCGAAGATAAAACGTGTGAATACAAAAGGCTGAGTTTAAATGACGTGTAGATTTCAAAGAATAAGAACACGTGTGGATGAGAAAAATCAGATGTAACATGTCTTTCATTTGCAGAAAAGGGTTAATAACAAGTGATTCATTTCTTTATGACGAAACATTTATGTAACCTTAATGACAGTGTATATGTACTAAATACTCTATCAACTGAATATGTATCAGAGTAGGCCCGGCATGGCTAGGTGGTTAAGACTCGAATCGAATCCGATGGTTGGTAGTGTGAATCTCCGTTGCACCAAACATGGTCATCCTTTCATCCGTGGGGGAGTTATAATGTGACGGTCAACCTCAATTCCATTATTCGTTGGTAAAAGAGTAGCCCAAGAGCTGACGTAGGTTGGTGATGACTAGCTGCCTTCACTCTAGTCTTACACTGCAAAATTAAGAATGGCTAGCGCAGATAGCCCTCGTGCAGCTTTGCGAGAAATTCAAAAACAAGCAGATAAACAGTATAGCAGAGTAAGGAGATTTACTTTTTGACGTAATTTAATCGGTAATATGCGGTGAAAAATAAGTTTATTTCTTGCCTAAATAGTGGTAACAGATTTGTCTATTTGGTTTGTTTTTCATTTTGCGCAAAACTTCAAGAAGGCTATCAGTGATAGTTGTCCTCAATTTCACAATGATAAGCTAGAGGGAGGCCAGCTAATCAACATAATTCACCGTCAACTCTTGTGCTACGTTTTTACTAACGAACAGTACAACTGATAATCACATTATAACGCCCCTACTGATAAAAGAGCGAGTAAGTTTGGTGAAAGAGATTCGAACCCGCTGTCCTTAGATTGCGAGTGGAAGGCTTTAACTGTCAGGCCGTGTTAAGAGATGAGTCTTGTAGCTGTCCTAATTCACTATCCTGAAAATCCAGTGAGATATGATGACTTATCATTAAGTGACCAAATGGATGTCGCTAGCTGTTTACGTCGTGAATCAATTAAGTTGATTGATTTGGTTAACATTATTTACATTTCAAACTGGTAAGATACAGGTGGGTTTGTAGATGAATGAACTAGACATTCAAAATGCGATAGTCAATATGGCAGAATAAATATCGGCCTTTCTCAAGAAGAAATCAAAGCGTGTTAGGTCGTGGTGTGATTGATAAGACTTGTAAGCTTTCAGCTGTGTAGACAGACGCTCGTGTAATTCGCACACATACAGAACTATGCGACCTAACTGCTCGTTAAGCAAAAGCAGAGCAAACTTTTTTACCATTTGTTAGGAGATCACTGCAAATCAATGCAAAAATATTAAGATCAGTGCATGTGAGACGGGAGAAAGTTTTTGAAGTGACATAACACAAAAAACTGGTACCAGTAACGTGTAAACGATTTTGGAAGTTTGCACTAATACTACCATATTATCATATTGAATTTAGCGTTAGTAAGAACATTGACGATTTGTCAGACTTAGGGTCTGGTTCAGCATTCTAGGTGGTTAGTGCGCTCAAACTGTAACCTGGAGGTCAAGGGTTCGAATCCTTGTCACACCAAATATGCTCGCCCTTTTATCCGTGCTGGGGGGGTGGTGTTATAATCAATTTCAGTCCCACTATTCGTTGATAAAAGAGTGGCTCAAGAGTTGGGTGTTGATGACTAGTTGTTTTCCTTCTAGTCTTACATTACCAAAGTAGGAACAGCTAGCGCAGACAGCTTTAGTATAGGTTTGCGCGAAATTCAAAACAAACAAGTACTTAGAGTTACACGTTAAGGTGTGGCCAAGGTACACAAAGATGATATATGTGCCCGTTTCGTGCTGCCGCTGATGAACCGTTCTCGACAGGCCGGAAGATTTGATTAAATGTCTCATTATTTCTTAGCTGCATAAGACGACCAACAGGTACATCAGAAAATTTTCTATTGCACTTTTCAAATCCTACACCAATCTATAATCCATATAAATGTCATACGCTCATATGAGGAAAAAATAATAAAATATTACTCAGAGGTTTGTTAAAATTGTGTCTTTTCTAGCGAATCGGCTTTTAATTATATAACTATATCCAGAAGATTGCATAAGAATTATTTCAATAGGGCATCTGACCTTTTTATTCTGTTAAATAGAAAGTTATTTTTGAAAAGACTTTTGTATGATTCCACAGAAGTTTTGATTTCGAAAATGCCATCGAGTATATGGATAAAGACACGAATCATTGTGGGAACAAAATCTACGTATAAGAGATAATCACTTTCACGCATTATAAATACCAGCTTTCCTTGATGGATAAACGCTCGTACGCTTCAACGTGACTGAAGCATTGATTACTGACTATGTATGTACACATTTTGTTTCCGACGTGAGAGTGAAACATTTTGCCGAAAACACATTGATATACGTTTCTGACACGTGATTTCTGTGTAAACCTGCTACAGGCGTTAGAACATGTTTATTATATATTCGTGTGCTAGCGAAATAAATTACTAATAGATCATGTGTATAAACTGCTATCATCAGCGACCTCTATGGGGATAAGAATGAAGTTTACTTATACATTAACAAAGAGTTGTGATCGTGTATATTATTTTCATCGTGATTACTAAAAAAGAAAATTTCGTTTTATTCAGTGTCTTTGTTTGTTTGTTTTTGAATTTCGTGCAAAGCTACTCGAGGGTTATCTGCGCTAGCCGACCCTAATTTAGTAGTGTAAGACTAAAAGGAAGGCAGTTTGTCATCACCACCCACCTCCAACTCTTGAGCTAATCTTTTACCATGAATAGTGGAATCGACCGTCACATTATAATGCCCCAAGGCTGAAAAGGGCGAGAATGTTTGGTGCGACCGGGATTAGAACCTGCGACCTTCAGATTATGAGTCGAACGCCTTAATTCACATGGCCATGCCGGGCATATTCAGTCTCTTAATGTCAAGTAATGTGTATGTAATTACAAATTCCATTTTGGTTTGTCTAGCCTTGGACCAATGATTAGCCTGCCGGACTGTAAATCCGAGAGTCCCGTTACCGCAGTGGATATACTAAAACAATAAGGATCATATAACACTATTTGATTAGAGTACCCCAACAACTGTGATGTGTGTTGTCAACAAATTGCACCTTCTCTAGTCTACCAGTTCTAAATTATGACGGAAAACGTAAGTTCAAGTGATGCCAGGTGTAATCTTTCAGCTAAGTCATCCTCTCGTCTTCAAACACTAAATAAACTACACGAAATTCGTCTTCAGGCCATAAAGTGTCTTCGTTAGTGATACATTTATATAAGTGGCACTACTTCGAGTTTATTAGACACAAGGTCTGAATAACGTTTTCAAGGAGACGAAACCAGCTAAACAGCATTAAACACTAAGAATACTCAGTAATGATGATACCAAATATGTACTTATGTATGAGACTCGTACAGTCAGTACTAATACAAAGTTAATTCAACTTATCTAGTACGATTGATATAAACATTGGATAATAATTACCTTATAATGAACGGCATCGGTCGAGCTTTTTTTCCGGATGATGACAGAATAGATATCAGAACAGTTGCTAATTTCATAACTTGTATTGTGATGATTAGTTTTGGTGAGCTTGACTTGAAAAATGTATTATGATTTAAACATTGCGGAGCTAGAATAATTTTGCAAGCACTATATACTTTTATCATTTCCAGACTGTGTGAGGGAAATGAGAAGAAAACGTTATATGTTTACTCAATATATTTCATCAAATATAAAGATGTCAAAGCAGCGTTTTCAATTTCTATTAGTGATTCACAAGAGTCGACAAGCGCTATGTACCTTATGCTTCCAAAGAATTTTAATACATTTTTTAAAGTGGCAAACACCTTTGGTAAACACCCGATGCGGTAAAAGAGTGTGTAATACAGGCAGCAAAAATATAATATCAAGTGTAGCGTATATCTGTTTTCCTAATGGAAATTTGAAAGACATTTATGTCTAGGTACATTCCTGTATATAGTGCAATTTAGCATCATAAATTTATAAGTTTTATTAT
Source organism: Tachypleus tridentatus (assembly GCF_004210375.1). NCBI lineage: Eukaryota > Metazoa > Arthropoda > Merostomata > Xiphosura > Limulidae > Tachypleus > Tachypleus tridentatus. The sequence goes on along the minus strand of NC_134832.1, from coordinate 85,834,319 downwards.
AAACTTTAAATATTTGTAAGTGAAAACGGGTTATATTTCTTCTTAAACCCTAATTAATAATATAAGAACTATTTTATATTTCTTTTACGTAATATGACCAACAATTTGGTCCTTCAAAGTTGTCCTTGCGCGCGCACTCTTCAGAAAAATAAAATTTAAAACACCCTTTAATCTTCAGGAAATCAACGATTCCCCACTTAAATTCCGGTAAAGAACAAGTATTCGCTATTGCCTAATGCAACATGCCCCATAAATCATTTCCCACTTAGAAAAATAAAACTGTCTTAATTGGAGCCCAACCTTTCGATTTTTTTTCCAAATCTTAAAGCTCTGTCCTGTTGTCCAAATATCTTTCAAAATATAGCAAAAGTTAAAAAACAACGAGGCCCAATCTGTCTTCACAAAAAGCTTGTGAACTTCATTACGATCACTCTTTCTTTCTCTTCCCTCAAGAGAAAATAAAATAAGAGATCTTATCCCATTCCTGTAAGATAATCCTTCCACCACTGGAATCATCCTAGTAACCTACCTGTGAACCATCTTCAATAAGTCAGTATCCTGTGTAGGATAACTAATCTTAAATTGTGCACATTATTTCAAATGATGTCTAACTAATGATTTATGTAAACAGATAATTACATCTTGTGACTCCAAATAAGCATGTTTATAAACATAGCGTAAAATCTCATTAGCCTTACTGAGGGAAGACAGCTAGTCATCACCACCCACCGCCAACTCTTGGGCTACTCTTTTACCAACGAATAGTGAGAATGACCGAACATTATAATGTCCCCACGGCTGAAAAGGCGAGTATGTTTGGTGCGATGGGGACGCGAACCCGCGACCCTTAGATTACGAGTTGCATGCTTTAACCCACGTGGTCATGTCGGGCCGCCTTGAAATATAACACAAATGTAAAAGCTAGAAGAGTTATTGGAATGTCGAAAATAAAATAAAATTTACAATAAATATTATTGAAATGTGAGTAATAAAGAATGTGATTAATACTGTTAAATAATAATGTACTTTTATGGAATTATTATCTGAACATATATTTTCTCCCATTTAATACATTCTTTTGATCAGAAAAGTTAGCCCCATAATATAAAATCGTTTCAAATCTATTCTTGTGTGAATAAAATCATAGTAAAATATTCATGTTAAAGTCGAACTATTCTCTTTATTTGCATATACTTACTAAGAAATTTGAAAACGATTAATGAAATATAACAAACCAATACTGTCTTAAGCATGGAGGTATTCGATATTAAATAGTAAACACAAGTAAATTACCGTAGTAGTAATAAAAACACCGCGAGGTTTGGACAAAAGATGATTGTAATTTTTTGAATTAAGTACAAAGCTGCACAAGGGGCTATCTGTGCTCTGCCCACCACGGGTATTGAAACCCGGATTTTAGCGTTATAAGTCCGCAGACACACCGCTGAGCCATTGGGGGGCAACAAAAGATGAACAACTGATGATTAAGTTAGTTCACAGGAAGTACAACAATATCTTGATTAATTGTTTGTTTTGGAATTTCGCGCAAAGCTACACGAGGGCTATCTGTACTAGTCGTCCCTAATTTAGTAGTGTAAGACTAGATGGAAGGCAGCTAGTCATCATCACTCACCTCCAACTCTTGGGCACTCTTTTACCAACAAACAGTGGGATTGATCGTCACATTGTAACGCCCCACGGCTGAAAGGGGGAGCATGTTTGGTGCAACGAGGATTTGAACCCGCTACCCTCAGATTACGGGTCGAACGCCTTAACCCATCTAGCCATGCCTGATCATCTTGATTAATAGTGACACCAAATAAAACTTGGTATGTTTACAGCTTCGACTGGAACACCATGCTTATGCTATGACCGAAATAACTCGAACTAAAACACTAAACTAAACTGCTTGATCGTTGGCAGCAGTCTCAGTTCTTCTTTCTTCTCTAGAAGCTTAAAGAGTATTCTGTTAAAACAATGACAAAGATAACAAAGAATGGATACGTTTTATTTAGTTTCCACTGATCGCATACAAGTCATAAAACGACCACAATTTTTACCCATGAAAGAACCAGAACAGCAACCTGAGAAGGTAATATTTTTAAATTTTTAAGACTAGATAATTCAATGATTACATGGAAATAATTTAAGTCGGACAACGTTTATATCTTTAATCAGTGGTTTAATGAAACAACCCAAAATTGTTTTATTAAATAAATTAAATAAGTTTAGCAGTCGGCAATTCAAAGTTTTTTCAGTTTGTCTTGTGTGTCCTTTAAATTATCGAGCATATATTGTGACCAGATGAACCATGACCTCAAGATGCATTAAACATCAAACTTTCAATACAACACCATTTAACACACACATAATCATCGAATTATATGTAACATACCTACAAATCATAATATACTACAATAGTAGCCAGATTTTAATACTAATAAATCATAATTATACTGTAAAAATTCCTTGTACATAACTTATTTGTAGATTTGGATGAACGAATCATGTAGCATTCTTAAAAACACTTTGAAATAATCAGAATACAGGCCATGATATAAAACAATATACAATAGTAAGATAGCGGTACCCTTGACATGTAAACACTAAATCATAAAGAACAAATTAAAAAGTACCAGGATCATATTTACAGAAACACTTAAAAATAATTGATAAATATATGTCTCTTTGAAAACACACCTAAGTTTGTTTTTTTGTTTTTGAATTTCGCACAAAGCTACTCGAGGGCTATCTGTGCTAGCCATCCCTAATTTAGTAGTGTAAGACTAGAGGGAAGGCAGCTAGTCATCACCACCCACCACCAACTCTTGGGCTACTCTTTTACCAACGAATAGTGGGATTGACCGTCACATTATAACGCCCCCACGGCTGAAAGGGCGAGCATGTTTGGCGCGACAGGGATGCGAACCCGCGACCCTCAGATTACGAGTCGCATGCCTTAACACGCTTGGCCATGCCGGGCCCACCGGTTTTTAGCATGCTACTAGGGAGAATTCAAAAATGTAAACTTACATATAAAGGTTAAATGACCAAGCTAACAAGAATAAATATGACACTAACGTTCTGTAAATTAACTCTTCTTGATGAGATTAAAACATCTAGAGTCCACATTTTGGAGGCAATAGATTGCGTTGAATTTAAAACAAAAAATATTTTGCCTGTGTGTCTATTTTAACGTTGTATGCTATTTTATATCATGGTTTTTCTAAGTTATTTATATAAAAATAAATATTCAACAGTCTCTTTTCTATTTCAAACAATGGTGTATTGTCTCTTTTGGGAATGTTAGGAAGGCCAAAAATATAATACATTCATGAAAAATATAATTTTTGTCTTCAATCTATTCTAAGCTACTATAACTATCAGTGTCACCCCCATAGTCTTCAGAATATGCACAAATACAATTTAATTGCTGTTATTAACTTGGTTTGGAGTTTGTTGTTTTTTAATGGTTAAGTACTTTGAAGAAAGACATTGGCATTAATGTTTTCAAGTTTGTACGTAAAGTGTAACTTATGCATTAGTTTACGTATGGAAATATTTGCACATGCAACTACATATATGTACGAGCTTGTACTTAAAAAGTAGGATTTATATTGGAAAACCACAAGCTAAACGGCTATATTTAACCATGTTGACTAGCTAAATCACATGTTGGTCCATAGTGTATAATGGAAAGATGAAAAATTAATAATACGCATGAAAATAATAGTAAAAGGCTTAAAATAAGTTGTTGAAAAATTTAATAAAAATATAGTAAAAAGTGAAAATATTTGTATTTCCATACACATGAAACACAGCGTTTCGGGCTAAGATCCTTCTTCGGGCAATGTCAGTAATTAAAATAGAATGAAGTTAAATAAATTATTTCTTTTCCATAAAGTTGATATCCATCGTTTTGGCTTGTGTCCTCCTTCAGGTTTGTTACTCTTTGAATGGGATCTATATCTGTATATATAAACAACCATACTTGTCTATGTAAATTTATGAATTCCTTGACGTACGTATGTGTTGTGATTGTATGTAAACTCATGGATCATTAATCCTTTTTTGTTTTTGTCTCTATATCTGCTGGACCCGCATTTTGATCTTTTTAATTCATTCTTCGTTGTATAGTTTCTCATGGTGTATGATATTTTATAAGCTATTACTTCAAGCTCTGTAATGTTTATACATTTTTATACTTTATAATATGTGTGTGTGAATACGTGTTGAAGTATATAGAGAATTATTCAACAAAACTTGGGTACAAGGTAAAAACGTCACGAGTGGTTATTATTTACTATAAAACAAACGAGAAAACTACCGCCACTGTTTGGCTTTTTTGTTCATTTTCTCGAAATCGAAATATATAAAACTGAAACGAAACTGGAATAAAACTTTTGAAACGAGATGAATTTAACTGTGTAATTAACTGTTTGATCAAACCTCAGAAGGCAGGATCATAGTAATGCTTCTCACTCAAGTCTCTGTAACGGGTGAAACTATACTATTTTAATTTTCATTTGATAAACGGTGAGTTGTGCAGTCAAGAAAGTTGTAAGAGTAATTATATCCTATCTTATATCACACAATATTGATTCTATCATATTACACACTCTGAAAGAAGACAAAATTTACTGATCATAATATCAATTTGAGAAGTGTATCAGATCCGTACATACATATATTCTATTGCACCCACATAGTTTCAATGTTTATCAAGATTCCATATGACATTATGTTTAAATTATTATTATGTATGCTTACATTGATTATTTTCTAAGCGTCCTTCAGATGGTCCAATATTTTTAGGTATAACTGACCTTTTGCTTTTTTATGCAGGGGCATTTGTTATACCCGAAGGGTTCTCATACATCGCACAACTGATGTTACTGAGCCTTGGTTCAGCACAAGAGACTCTTTTGAATTCTAGCTTCTACCAAGCGCGAGTGATAATTGCTCATAAAGTGAAAATTTACTGGTTTTGTAGTTATAAGTCATTGGTAGCTTCTAGGGAAGCTAGTAGTTTTAATAAATTGTTCATAGCAATTACCTTCGTCTTACGAAGCAAGAAATATTTTTTTTCTACTCGTGTATCACGTTATCTCCTATGTATCTATTTATCTACCTTTGTTTTTCTATCAATGTTTCTATTTTATGTTTCTATCTGTTTTCTTTATCTCACTCTGTTTTCGCACTTATATTCATATTTGCCTTTTCTTTTATCTGTTTCTCTTTCTAGCCGTTTGATATATTATAAACTAATGACATAGTATTTCTGAATACATATGCACATAAACTGAAACAATACCAGCAATATATTTATAAAATCCATGTTTGTATTACTTTAACAAACAATTTATCCCAAGTCACTCTTATTAGTAGCTATTTGTGCTACTCTATCGTTCATGTTTAAGAAATTAAAAGTCTAAAAAAGTCTGTTTCGCTATCACTAATTTGTATTAAGGTAATTAACAATTCCTGTTATAATTTAAAGAAAGTTATTAAAATGATTTTTTCCATAAATTTTTATAATTTGTACTTATGACAAAACTACTAAAGTTATTTTCTGACGTCTCTTTTGAAATAGTGACCATAGGAAAGGAAGCCAGTCAAGAGCACTGCACCTTCCACCATCCAGACTAAGCGACAAACAATCATTCTTATAACACTCGCACCTTAAAGTGCTGGAAATATTTTATAGTATCGTACGGAATCAATACGGATCGCTAGGTTTAAATAGAATACACTTTACTTTACTACAGACACTACAATTTTAAACAGGGTATTTCTGTAATTCACACTGTCAACGTACAATGGAAGAGACGATGTTAAGTCAGCGTAATACATGTCGCATACTTCATTAGTTAACTCGTTATTAAGATAAACCCTAGGTTCTGTGGAAGATTTCTCGTGCGAGGTTTAATATTTGCATTGTTTCATTCCCAATTAAAGTGGGAATTCTTTTTTCGTTGACAGCAAACAAGATAGTAATTTTTTTTTTTCTCTACTGTACCTTGGAAGCGCTTTGAAGGTCTATATACTTGGCCACGTAAACACATTACATTACTCACACACAATTTAAAAAAGGTTATATTTAACAACAATATTGCGTTTCTTTCTACACGCAAGGTATGCTTGGCTGACCGAGCTTTATTCTTCTAATTCCTAGACAATGAATACGTGCAATGATATTATTCCATATCCGGGATTTCATGGTATTTCAGTTGCATGATAAAGCCACTATTTGTGTTTGGATTTCATATTTTGAACACCGGGTGCCTGAATGGTTTTTATTACTTCTAGTTTCTTCAGATTAGCTCGTTAATTCATAGCGTGTGTACAACGAACGTAAGTGATATGATCTAGGATTTACAAAATACAAACGTAAGAGACACTGATCTTCAAGCGTGGAGCTATTTCGTATTCATACATGCAAGTTTGATTTTATAGAGGGACATCTCAGAACTACTGGATATAAACTGGATTCATATAGATAAAATGACTGCCATCCTATGACTATTTTCAGAACTATGCATACCAAACAAAATCTATTGTTTACTTCAAAATTTTTCTTCATCAAAATGATTGACACTTTTCATTGTTTATGGATGAAAATATCGTATACCTTCGAGCAGCGTTGTAAATTAACATCGATAGAACTAAACTTTACAAACCATGACCTGACCTTCTAATTATTGAATAAATGTATCAGGAAAAACAAACTGCGTTCCTCTAAACTTTGTTCTTTGTTTCAACTTACCAACCGTAAAATATTAGATTTATTCCACGGTTACTTCTTGTCTCTGCTTGTTCCCTAAATTAGCAGAAACATGCTGTGTTTATTTTACGATGCCTGTTTGTTTTTAAGTATTCCTTAAAGTAACAGTAGCATATTGTGTTTACTGCATAATTAGTTTATATATAATTGTTCCTCAAACTAACAGAAAAATACAGAATTATAATTTACTAACAGAAGCACACATAATCAGTTTCTGTCTCATTGTTTCTTCCTTTGTATTCCACTATTTTTTTTAATAGCAACTGCAGGAAGGCACTACACTTATTTCATAATTACTCTTTGTTTCCACATATATAATGTTCATAACTTGCTACCAGAAAGATCCTGGAGATTTTAACGGCTATTTCTTTTCTAGTACCTATTTTACAGTAAGTTTTAGTCTTCCGAAACAAATGCTGTTAAAACAAGTACACTGTCATATTCATGTTTATCATCCGAAAGTACATAAATCACAGCGATCAATAAAAAATATATCAGTTCTATCTGTAATTGTTTTAATCTTCGCAAATGTCTTTGTATCTGCTCTTTCGCTTTAGTTGCAGACTTAGCATATTAGCTGAACAGCCTTCATATTTTGATTGGTTTGAATTTCGCGCAAAGCTACACGAGGGATATGTGCTCTAGCCGTCTCTAATTTAGCAGTGTAAGACAAGAGGGAAGGCAGTTAGTCATCACCACCCACTCTTGGATTACTATTTTACTAACAAATAGTGGGATTGACCATCACATTATAACGCCCCCACGGCTGAAAGGGCGAGCATGTTTAGCCCGACCGGGATGCGAACCCGCGACTCTCAGATTACGAGTAGAGTATCTTAACCACCTGGCCATGCCGGGTCTTGAGAAATGGATGATACGAGCTAGTACAAT